>NT_178907.1:103026-180037 GCF_000188095.3 Bombus impatiens | reverse complement strand
TATCTTCCATTCCTTTGTAAACACACACATTATATCACGATATTACATATTTATAAAAAATTACGAATTGGACATTTCGATTATTTTGTAAAATAATATTAAAGTCTAAATAGATTGATTGATATATGATTAAAAATGCAATATATACGTTTTTCTTATACTATCCTCGAGATATCATGTACATGCTTCTAACATATTTTTTAAATCTCAATTCTGTTGAATAATAATCAAATTTTTTTTACTATACCACTATCGACAGTAACACAGTCAATGAAAAGGATGACGCAAAGCACCAATGCGAACTAAAAGACTTCAAGTAAAATAGAGGGCAGGAAAAACAAAATGAAACGCCACCCTGAGCAGTATTCCAACTTTCCAAATAAAAGACAAGACTGAGTATCACAACTGACCGTAATTTCTCCGTGTTTACTAGCCGCGATAACAGAACAGGACATTTGTCCTACGAAACACAATATTTATTATAGCAACCATGAAAGGCCCGTTTCTACATTGTGTTCATTCCGTATTATTTACACTTGTTTTCCTCTTCGTTCGACGAATTTTCGTCGAGTCGTTCGGACAATCACTCGATCGTCTAACGGCTAACGGATTCTGGGAAACATTTAGTGAACCATTCGTAAAATATTTTTATGCTTTCGCACGAGGAGTTTCATTGAAAATGAATAATAATTTGAAGTTTTGCAAAATGAAGAATATGAAGTAAAGAAACGGAGAAAATAAAGAGTAGAAGTTTTAGAAAATATACGTGTATAATTGTTACATTACAGGAGTTTATTTCATCATTGTAATAAAATTGGCCGTTTAATTTCAATAATGAAAATAATTAAATATCAGTTAACTTTCAAAAATTAAATGGAATTGCTTGTTAAAATGTATTTAGATCTATTTGAAGCAGTGCAGAGATATGAAGAAATGAATATTTATTAAAACTTTTTGATAGTTTACGTAGAAGCTTCTGATCCATAGTTGAAAAACAACATCGATCTAATAATCCATAAAAAACTGAAGACAGCTCCTTGACAGGTCTTCAACCATTTTTCTTCCCTCTGTCACTTAGGTCGCTTTTTATTTTTCCTTCTTCCGCTTATTCTTCCATTTTCGCCAGCGTTCGCGCTTCTTCGGGATACGTCATCGAGAAAATTTAACGACGACAAATGAAGTGGAAAAGGATGCGCCATATTCTTGATTCCCGAATAAACTTTCCTTCATACTTCGTCTAACGTGTCACATAAATTTCCTGTCATCCCGTGAACTGTCCACGATACATTCACAACAAAACATTTTACACAGAGTTTAATATCTCATTCGTGTGTGAAATATCAAAATTTAATTCAAAGAATCATCAATCATAAAATATTTAATTATATAAGAACATTTATTGAATATTTAATTCAGAAGATATTGCCCAAGGGATAAAACAATCGAATTTATTTACTTGTATTCTTCGCATTTCTTAAATGTGTCAAACATACAAAAAAAAAAGAATACTTCGCAAAAAAGTTTATAAATTTATACATACCTTTAACAGATTTCAAATTATATATTACTTAACAAATAAGAGATGAAAGTTTTAGTGCAAATTAAAGATTATCAATTTTTAAATAACCATCGTAAAGAATTGATTACTGTCTTAGTTGGTTGTATCTGTACTAAATACCAATGACCACTTGTTTAATAAGACCGAGCATGGTGTCAAATCATCGCGTGTTTCGCCGCAAAGTACTTTGATGTACGGGGATAATTCATGCGGATCCAATTAGACTTTGAGATCGCTTCGTAATTATTCCGGGTCAATGGTCTAACGTTGGCAGCGGCACGAAGAAGAGAACATCGTCGCAATGCTTTCCAACGGGTGGATCGTTGTTGGAATAGGAATCACGTTTGATTTCATGCACATGTCGTAATCAACATGTCGGGCATTGAGCGAACTTTAATGAATTTTAATATTTAAATGAAAACTACAAGAAATTTTACATGGTTTTGTATATTGTTGTTGTGTTGTAAGCGATTGTAATAGACAGAATTGAGTTTCAAATAGTTTTAAAACTTATACATACGTACCGATTTATATTTTTAAACTAAACAGATTTATATTTTAAAACTAAAATAGTCTTCAATAAAATTCACAAATATGGGATTAAACTTGACAACTTAATATTTGCTTATCATATCCACATTTAATAATATTTATGAATACATAATCAAGCTCAAAAGAAAATAAAAATAAAACTCAGAAATTCATTTAACCTCTCCCAATATCTTCTCACCTAATAAATCTTTCACAAAATGAAACATAATCCTATCTCAACCCGTGAATCGCAAAATGCTCCCATCTTTCACACGGGCCTCGTGGAATGATTAGCTGCAACACGGCTATCGTTGGAACCCTTCCACGCAAGAAAACTTGCAATAGGTATACTTCGGTAAAACCTGCCACGATAAAAACTGTCAGGGGATGAAAACGAAATTCGATCTCGCGGGCAAGAATACTCGCGGTCTCCGTGGCGTGCACGTTGATTATTCCCTGGAGTTTTTCATCTGTTGAACGTATGCGCATATTTTGCTTACTAGTGTAAAAAGCTCCCCTGCCGCGCCTTATACAGGCGTGCATGACATACTGTTAAATTAGAATACCAACACAGCGTGTTCTCCTTCCTTCTTTTTTTCATGTTTTGCCTTTTTCTCTACTCTCCTTCTTTCTCAATAAAAAGAATTATCAGATTATTTTTGGATAAAAGTGCTATATAATATACATCTAGTATGTACATTCATTGAAGAAGAAATAACAATTGAGGGGTTTACAGGTTAAAATGGGTAAGTCCATATATATAATCTTATCAACTTTTCTACTTTTTGTTTTATGGAATTAATCAATTTGGTAAATGGGCGACTCAGTTGTTAAATATAAGACGAATGAATCTTGATTAGCGAATCCACGTGCACACGTTAAATACGTACTTTGTAGTTAACCGAAGAAAAGAATGATTAACGGAAACGCAAGACGAATAACCTCACACATATCAATCGGTATTGTGGATCACTCCGTTGCTGAAGAGAGAGGACGTTTTGCAAGAGTATAACGTGTATATTGAATAACGAGTTCTATTTCGTGGCTAGAATATCCGTCGGTACATACGAATGGGTCGATGAATGCAATGCGCGAAACACCTGTTTGCTAATGCATCAGTAATTGGTACGGTCCTACACCGTACACCGTACACCGTGCACGTGTGCACGATTCGCGAAACGAGCCTCGATAAATCGGATCTTAATGAAAAATCCCGACACAGATGGAAATTCTGTCTGAAAATATCCCTACAATGAATTGTACAATTGTTCGAGGATAAATGCCACTACAGAGTAGGCCGATTATTTTTCGAATGGACGATTTGGAAATGGTAGCGTACTGTGATGTTGTTTTATTCTATGGTTGGAATATGCTGTAATCAATAGAAAAAGACTTGAAGATCTACATAATTTTATTCATTTAAGTAAAAGAAATAAATGATGACTTTTGTAGTTTGTTATTTTAATGTGAAATCTGGAAACATTTCAATTGTATTTTTGTACATTTCTCTCGATAACTCTTTTGTGCAACTCTTAATTTTGACGAAAGTAATTATCGTTGATATTATAATCATGAAACTAAAGACTCTTCTTGTACTTCACATATGAAGTATTTGATAATTCAATGAACTAAGAGGAGATGCAATTTGTGAAGAAGGAGCGTTTTGATAAAAATTACTTAGGAAATCTTTTACTCACGAACAAAATCTGATTTTGAAATGTTCTATATTTCTTTTCTAAACACCAGAAAATACTCTAATTTGCTTCCAATATTAAATCCATATTAAAATGTTATTTTGTAACATTAATCGTTGTAACTTTATCTACTTCTGCTAAAACAACTTTATATATTATAAAACACTAGATCGATGTTAAAAAGTAAATTCAGAAAATACTTCATATCGAAACAAATAATAACTTTAATATTTTGTAATCCAGACGTATAAAATTGCTTTTTGTATTTAGCCACTGTATACCACATCTACGAAAAAGTAGAAACAGTATCAACAAAGAGAATAGACTAAAAGTTTTGAGATTATTTCATTTAGATTTCTTTCAACATTTAGTTTTCATTCAACGAATTCCGCTAATTAACTCGGCACATCGTGTCCTATATTTACATTTATATTAAACGTATTGTATTTTAAGGCATAGCAATTGTTTGCATAATAGGAAACCTGTATTTGCATCGATTCGAGTTGCCTACGATAATCCTCCTCTTTATCCACCCTGATTGCTCTTTATTCCTGATTCCAAAACACAATTCTACACTTCCTTTTCAATTTTATTATTATGTTATTAGACTGCAGATGTTTATGCGCTCATAGGAAATGTAAAGACACAAAAATATTCAGAATACAGCTAAAATACATAAATACAAAAAATGTTTAAAATAAAGTTACTCCTTATAGCATCTAATCTAATCTTCTGGAAATTATTAAAAAATAATTACTGAGATATATACGGAAGGAATATTTAAATTTTCATTAAAAGGAAGAAAAGATATTTAAGTGAAAAAGACATAAGTCTAATAATTAATTTTGGATAAATATAACTATTGTTATTTTCTCATTTGCGAGACAATTTGCGAGATTTGAAAATTTCAAGTGATAACGTACGTATGTTCATAAAAATATAAACTTGCATAAACATTCGCAGTTAATATATCACTTATCTTTTCCATTCCACTTTCCACGATCTCGTTAATATTGTACCTCTTTTTTAATGAGTACCTCTCTGAACTCATTTGACACATTAAATTGAAATAAAATTACAATTCTCGATATGGTGCACATTGAGGTTGTGTTGAATTTTTACAATTGTGTTCTCAATTACGGTAGACCGTTTTATCTAGTATCGAAGCGTGAGCTATGTTTCAGAAAAAATATCCCAGAAAAGATCGGCGTGTCGTCAAAAAATGGAAGCGGTATGATCGGCGTATAAAATTCGACGGGGAAATAGAATGCGCAACTAAATAAAAAGAGCGTCCAGCCGTGAGTACGTGAAACACTCCACCGATTACTCGAATTGATTGCCGCTGTGAACAGTCGATTTTTTATCTCGCGCGTGAAATGGAAAATCGTTGGGGAAGTTGCTAGAAACAAAACTTTTAAACACTGTCTCTTATGGTTCTGTTATTTATGTTTGCGGTGCCTTAAGCGATGTCTTTGCAGTGTTACAATGAGACAAAAAAAGAACATTAGAAATGTAGTTACATTCGAAATTTCGTTTTACTTTCGGTCAACGTTTCAACGTTATTTCCAGCTGGAATATATTTTTATTATATTTATACATTTTCATTATATTGAGGTATAGTAAGAAGTGTTGTCCGTGATTAATTGTAGCTGCTGGCTGCGTGGAAGCCGAGATAGGTTCTGCTGTGGGTGTAGATGTCACTGCTGATGGGGTACACTGCTGTTTTTCTTCCATTTTTGATGCGTGGCAGAAAAATCAGAGACTTCGATCGCCGGGATTTGAAGCCGGGTTCTGAATGTTTGTAACTTAAGGCGCTAACCATTGCGCTGCCATTGTCCGACACTACTTAGTGTCGAGTGGTTTGCTGTTGAGTGCCGCCACAATATATTTATATATTATATATTTTTATTCTGTTATATTTATATATTTATTTAAGTGGTTGTTGAACAACAATTTGTAACGATTGCTCCTTTATTAATACACTCTTTTATTTGTTTGCGTGTTTTATGGTGAAATATTTTTTTATTTAAAAGTTCACAAAATTCTAAATCGACTTTTGACAATCGAAAAGTAATAAGAATAATAAAAATCATATTATACGTGTATTATTAGAATTAGAATTCTGTATCCGTGTGATTCAAAAAGTGAAAAAGTATTAATTGAAATATTTATTACCAAAGAAGCTTGTCTTCTTATTTTCTATTTCTGTCTCTATTTCTTTTTTGAGTGAATCTATCGTTGCAACTTACATGGCTAATTTGTATAGTCGCGTGTAATTGATCAAGGCTGACAGCAAGAAAGCTGCAAGCACAGCTTAATGTATCGATCTCTTACAGATACATCAAGTTATTACTTTAAGAGATAAAATACGATTAATATTGCATTAACCTGTAAAACACCTTTATTTTTCACTCACAGGTAATACACTCATGATTAATATGCAATTAGACTACTGCAAACATTTGCATTCGTACATTCGTTATCTGTCGTAGTTTTCTTTATTTTTTCAATGAATATGTGTAACGTGTCGAGGGTAGTACGAACCTCTAGGGCTGTTCATGCATGGCACTTTTGCAATTCCTACATTAATTTAATGGAATGGATAAAATGTACTAATTAATACACGTCATCTGGATGCATTATGAAACTGAATCAGTCGTGTTAAACATTTTTATGAAAATGTTTCTATTTTTAGTGCTGAATTGCACATTTTACACAAGTTTGTTGTAAATCTTGATTATGATGAAAACTTTAGTCCGACACTTTTAGATTTGACAATTGTAGATTTCTTTTACTGTTAATTCTTCTTACTTATTAATTGACGTGTCATATTTTTGTTATGCAATCATCAAATAATTAAAGTAAGGAGAACGCATTTAAGGTACTGTCTCTCTCCATAATTCATCAATAGATTTTTAAACAAAAAAATCAACACTTTTCGTACAATAATCACACCAATCCATCAATTAACAAACTCAACACTGTTACTTGTCGAAAAATGTTCTACTGTGTCTAGCCCGAAACGTGCGTGGAAACGAAGAAAAACGAAACTTGGTCAAACCAAATGACAAACATCATAACGATGCTCATTTTTCCGTGTTAACCGGTGATCCCAGGCCCAGCCTGTGCTATAAACTCGCCGACGATGCGAGCAGTCGGTCGTTACCGCAGCGACAATGTTACGCGACGAGTGCCATTAAAAGCGTCGCGGTTGAATCCGTAGTTAGTTCTCAACCCAGTTAGAAAGAAAGAGGGAAGAAGAAAGTAGAGTAAAAGCAGAGATGCCAGTCCCCGTTTCTTTCCTGTATCGCGTGCACAATGAAAATAACTTGGCATTACAAGCGACGGCTCGTTATACGCGACGCGGTACGCTCGATGCCCGAGCGGATTTCTTCGGGTCGAACGGACGATGTGGCTCGTTAAAGGCCGTGCCGGTATCATTATTCTGGAATTTTCCACAGAAACGCACCGACTGAGATAGCTGACTACTCTATGTATCGTCAAGAGTGTCGTGACCAGTGGTTAGATAGCGACCTGTTTTCGAAAAGGTTTGAAACTCCATGCTTCATGACGCGCCATCGAGATTAGAAAATTGGCCCTACAATTTTCTTTTGTAAAATCTCTGCTCTACTATGTAAAAAGAGTCGCAGTGGTTTCTTGGAAGAAACGGAAAAAGGAGCTTCTTTAGTGCACGTGCCTTTGACGATTATCGAAGAATTCTCTTTAGGATAATTAAAATACTCTCCTAAAGGAGTTTAGTGGGGCTTGGAAATTGGGATAGTGAAAATTACATTTCTTAGAATTTTTCAGGATATTATGTGATGATTTTTTGGGTATCTTGTAATTTGACTGATTACTATTTTCTATGGTGAGTTTCTGGATACTTTTTGATTTGACAGATTGATGTTTCCGTCTATTATAAATATATCAATTTCTATTTTCCTTTATCGTGAATGAGGCACACATACATCGTGCGACATACTAGCTCTATTTATTTTCTTTACACAAGAAATAATGCGCTTTTAATTTCTTTGGGGAAATTACATCTTACGGTAGTGGTTTTCATTATTCAAAGAGCTTCCTAGATAGTTTCCCCTGACGAGTGTTGCTGTTTCATAACCTACTTTAGACACATCAACCTGTTTCACGTTATTATTTACTTACTTTTTCTAACTTTTTAATTTTCAGATTCATACTTTGACTAGTCTGCTTCCTTTTATGTAATGATTGGTTATTATGTATTATCTTCTCACATTTGTATACTATGGAGATGATAAGGAGGGCAATGCTCCCTGTCGCTCACCATCACTCAATGTTACACTGTTTTGTTTGTATATGTAACACATTTGACCAATACGTGTCCTTAACTTTACGATTGTGTCGAGTCTGTCAAAAATAACCAATCAGATCCGCATTCCTTCCATAAAGATTTCTTTCCATTTCTGTACTATTCATTTGAGTAATAAAACTTTGGAACCATACTTGTGCCAAAAATGTCTACATGTCTAAGTAAAAATGATCTTCAGACAATTTTGAGAATGTTAAGGTGTTTAAATAATATTGTGAAATAACGAAAGTATCTGTAAAAATATGATAGCATCACTTCGGCGCAAAGTTTAAAATATACATATATGTATGTTTATATTGCAGCAAAAGAGTAGAAATAAAATAATTACTCTAAGCAAATTCATCCAAAAATTTTCTCATCCGATTTATTCAAGATTATTTTCGCCAATTAATTTGTATACTTACTGAAGAGTCATACTGTACAATTAAAAAATGAAAGCTAACTAAATATGTATTTGTTTCCCTCATTAAATATTATAACGAATTTTTTGTTTTGAATATCTTATATACCTTTCTACATCATATGTGCATTATGTTCATTTTTACATTTCAAATTTCCTATAAATACACAAATATGTGTAATTTAATAATCTCCGAGCGGATGAAACAGGCACTAAGGAAACAAAGCGTTTCTATATTACGTACTCGAAAATTGGTGAATTTCAAGTATTATAGGCTAGCATTGGCGGTACCTCCGAATGGAATACAACCGATCATTATTCACTTGCCAACGGTCCAAACAATGGCTATTAAGCAAGTCCTTTCGTTCAGACTGACTGGCCATTAAGTACAGAAACGAGTCATCCCGAGTGAAAAGCCATCAGAAGAACTTCCCGCGAGTAGGCAGCTCCGCGTCAATCGTTCTCAAGCTTTTTGGGTCAATCGACGCTGCTGACATGGACTTCCGACTTGTTTGTGAATGTTCTGTTGTTTGCTCATCAGGCTTTGCCATATTTAATCTTTCATGTCCTGCTGCGGTTATCTTTCACAAAATCTATCTTTCTTTTATTTGATTTTCCCTTTTTTCTTGAAAGAAAATTTATTCAAACTTCGTAGAAATGTTGTGATACATAGAACATTCTTTGAATTGGAGTTTCATCTATATATGTAATTTTTAGTATCATATTGTGTCAATATTTAAATTGATAGATTTACTAATATTAAATGAATGTATGTATTAATAGTAAATGTTAGTTCTGTACAAGATGAAACGACATAAATAATGTTTAGTTTCCACTAATTATATACATATATACATATATACATATATACATATGAGAAACAATATATATGTATATATACATATATATTGTTTCTCACAAAATTTCTGCTTCGCGTATATGTTTTATCCTATCTGAAAGTATTCTGAAATATCAATACAGTATTTTAACTTCTGTTATTATTATCCAATTTTCACAGAAGTAATCATTTCAGATAAAAAAGAATTACACGATTACCAAACTGGATCGAAAAATGCTTGGTAAAAAGTGACAGAAGTTCATAAAATAGCAAGTAAACGAATAAATTTTTTCGTGTCAAATAATACGAATTAATGCGTCTCAGATGTGAAATTGTTTGTAAAAATTGGTGAATGGTGGACCCGAGGCTGTGTTTGTTCGCGGTTCAAATTAAATTGGTTGCTTCCGTCATTCGGTTGTTTTCATTCGTACATTAAAAATACACGGTGATTTATTACGTACGGCGAACAGTTTTCCAGGGCAAACCGGTTTCATAAAAGATCACAGAGAACATGACGTTCCGCGCAAAACAAATGTTCCGCTCCATTTGTCGCACGTGAAAAATATCGAAATTCGTCCCAAATATTCCCAATGAGCGTGTTATAACGTTCGACTATCGATTTTATACTCTGCAAATAACCTATCAAATATATATATACAGGAAATTGAACTCAAAAATTTGTCTGGAATTTATGTACATTAAATAATCGCTAATACTGTTATGTTAATGTGTTTATAGTTCATTAGTAAATTTATTAATACAATACAGTGGTTGTAATATATAGAAATAGATTTTAATTTGTCTTATAATATTTAATCTGTCTTAATAAATTATTCTAAAGTTAATGAACGAGAAAGGAATAATATTTATAATAATTAATTTATATTGCTGGATATTGGAAAGGGCTAATAATAATTGTTTCCGTAATTGTTTCGTAATTTCACAAATTTTAATTAATTAAATGATTAAATGATAAAGAACGTTCGATATTGTTTTGCGTTGTAATGACGATAAATATTTTAAAGATGGAAATTGAGAATTAAATGCTTTAATTGATCGAAGGATCATTTTGTTATTAAAAGGATTCAAAATCCTTGAAAAGGTTCCATTTCTTTTGAATCCAGCTGGAGGACGAATTATTTAGTACAAATTATTTTAGTATATATAATAATACGTATTTATCAATTGCAAATGATAATTAATTCAGAAATTTTAAATTCATTTTCTCCTTTCTAGTAGAATAATGACATCCAAAATATAGCTTTCCTAAAAGTACCTCTATTATATCACAAAAAATCACATTTTAAAACCTCGAAGTAACACTACAATAATCACAAATATTCTGACATGAATTTAAAGTTACATAAACTTTTTTATTAAAAAGAACGTGCGTTAACATTATCGTAATAATTAACATATTCATAGAAGAATAATCAGACTTACCACACGTGTAGACAACTTTCAAATACGTTCTGCTTTCCGGATTGCAAGGCTCACCGAACGTCGAACTGTTTGCCACCACCGAGCAGCGACGTTTCCCATGGCACAAATTCATCACGGTTTCCGTCGCGTACGATGCCATACAAGCTGTAACCAGACAGAATTGATCTATTCAGTACGTTCGCTCGTAGCTTCATAGACGAGAAAAAAAAAGAGCTAGTTTCCCAGCTTACCAGAAATTGCGCGGATCGTTCGTCGAATGAAAGCTGAATACCGGATTAAAGGTCGACTGTGACTACTTCAGAGCGCTTAATGGAAATGTCAACTTCATCAATCTACGGTTAATAATCCGACGCTTGACATGAATCCCGCATAACGCTCATATGAATATAAAGCACCATTTTATTCTCTTTAGTTCACTTTAAACCGCATTTCTCAATTGTTTTAGTTCTTTTTCAAATTGCTTTAGTTTTCTTTTTATTTTCAAATTATTTTAGTTCTTTTTCAAATTCTTTTTGTTCCGAGAGCATGCGTCATCCGTGTCGTTTGTTATTTTATTAAACGAAAAGAAATCCTAAACTAAATCAGAAAAACAAACATTCATGTATCAATCATGAAATATCATCAAAAGGTTCCTAAAATTTTTCCAATCATTTTTGGAAAAATTTCCAAAGTTCCAATTTAGCTAACCTTCCTCTCTGAAATCTCAAAGTGTATCAGAGTCAAAAGTCACTTCTGCATGTCACCGTCACGGTAGGTACCTTTGTGAGAACGACATGATAGAGCAGGACGATGTGTCACATGGCCAAGAAACACGCAGATTGAAACAATATCGCGAGTGACAGTATCGTAGATAACCATTCGGGAAACGACCATTACATGTAGTTCATTGTTACGTGTGGGCGAAGCCGAAGAACAAGGAAAGAAACCTTTGAATTTGTTACAATATCCTGCCAATCGTAGGAAGAGTTCAATTGATTCGAAAATTTATTTGATAAGGAACGTTCATAGGGAGGTTCGTACTGAATCTAGTCTAATCCTAGAAGTTTTAATAAAAGCCCTTGTCAGAGAAATATCATGGAATGGAAATTAAATTTATAGTTACTGGAGTTTTAGTTATAAAGTTTCTTGTTTCGTTAAAGTATTAGTTAATGTATTATGATTGTAATTTCTGATGATAAAAATGATAATTTCATCTATTTATTCTTGACGTTTAATGCACTCACTGATGATTATGATAAATGACAGAAATGAAAGATTGATGATTCTACATTGGAATATGTTAAATTACGACTAGAGAATTAAAATTGCAATAATCAGAAACATCCGTAGAAGCATTCATAGACTAACGAGGTCACGAAAGGTCAAAATCAACGTATCAGATAAAAAAACTTTTGCAGGGAGTGATCCGTAGCCAATGGCATTTCAGTGTTTTCGGAGCTGTTATCCTCACGAGGATGCCGTCTGGACATCGTCACAAAGGGGTTGGTAGCGACCCGACCTCTGCTCCATTTTCTCGTAAAGTCCGTCACGAATTGCGGCACTTTGAATCGATTCGTCCGGCTATTGAATGTAAATGTGCCGTTTCATGGATCTTTATTTTAACGTCATGTTCCATGTAAAGTAACTTCATGAAAAGAAAGGACATCTGTTTCTTAGATTTTTAGGAACATAGAATTTTAGAAATATATCCACGTTTCTGCAAGAAATATTAAATTCGATAATTGTATTATATTTATGTTGATAACAGAAGAGTATTTCAATACTTAATTCTAGTTTCTTGTTACAAAATATCAATATTTAAATATACGATGAGATTTTTTAAATTTTTTCGTTATTACAATTTTTAAGATTAAATATACATATAGCTATGATATAATATTTAATAGTTATATTATTTTTACGATTATTTTATTTATTTTTTGTATAAGTATATATTTGATCCGAAATTAGATGAAATTATCTTTATGTGGAAAAATTACATAACACTGTAGAACATAACATTTTGTCCTAACTATTGTTGAAACACTCAAATACGAGGTAAGATTAAAGAATAATATTTTCGTTAAAATAAAGGAAATTAGGGAATATTGGTATTGCTATAAAACTTATCAAAAACCAGAATTGCTCTTTGAGATTCATAAGCTGCTATTATATCGTATATCTTCTATGCTCTTGCTTCAACGGCACGGTCATGAATGTTTACGCTCGCGTAAACATTTAATGACCCGACTAACTTTCGAATATCTTTTTGGTCGTTATTTTCTTTGAGGGCTTTTATGGTTCCGAGAACGATATTTAGTAGAATTATTAAGATGCTAACTTGTATCTAAGAGCGTTTTTAAATCTTTTCCACAGCTAAAAGCTAGACATTGATGATCAAAATTTCAGTTTCACGCAAACTTTTTATAATTTATGTGAAACAAAACTGAAGTTAGATTTCCTGGTATCAAGAAATCGAGAGTAATTAATTGATACTTCTATCTAAAAGAATATTGTTAAAGTTAGAATTACCAAACTAAACTTAAAATTAGAAAAGTTTTTAAAGTAATAATGAAGTATTTTTATAGAAACCCATGATTATTATGCGCCACCTTACCATAGCTTAAATGTACTATTGTAGTTTAACAAATTTTATTTCCGAACAGGCTACGTATGTATAGGAATTTTCAAACGAAAGAATACTTGATTTCATGAATAAAAAATAGAGAGGTAGATTTTTATTATTTTATGCAACATAAAAAAATATTCGGTGTGACCTAGTTGCTAGAATATCTGGCTCTCATAGTATATTAAATACAACAATAATATTTAGAATTTTATTTACAAAACGAACTTTTAGAACAATAAAAAAATCTACTCACTTTCTTCTTTCACGTCGTGGGGCTGAGGACATTGAAGGGATTCGTACTCCGTTCTGCCGAACGATGCGCTGAAAATGGCAACCCTTTGTCCAGGGTGGCAGACAAGATTGATGACGTCATTCTCGCAGGCAACTTTACTTCTGAACTCGTCTGGAACATAAAGGAACTTTTTAATAAATTCTCCGCTCCACTGTTGCTTTTTATTGTCAAGTTCAACGTAATTACAAGTTCAAAATATGATAAAATACAATTTTGTTGTATGAATATGAATGCTAATATAATTCGAAAATCGTAGTCTCCGAACTTCAAAACTTCTAGGTTTTCGTATCTCAGGTTGACAAAATCTTTTTATTTATTTATTTATTTTTTTTTTTTTTTGTTACACTTTGGTATTTTGTCATTTATCTTAGGTAGTAGAAACATCTTCTTTAGGTTCGCAAATTGTGTCATCGTTTGTAAAAAAAAGAAGTGAAATATACATAATTCTACTTTTTCACTTGCTAGTGGAGGAGAGAATGTAACATTAATATTTTAATACCGTTTCATTCCAAAGAGTTTGTATTATTTCCCTATTATACTTACTTTTCACGAAAGAACATGACATAACTTTATCGTTACATTTTTCGAAACATTTTTTGAAAAATGATGTTTGTTTTTTTTTGGTCATAAATATATTGTCAATGTTTATTGGAAAACTGTCTAACATTTTAAATGTATTCATATTTTTTTATTGCCGTTTAAAATATTCTGCAAAGTTTATTTATACTATGCTGTATCGTGAACAAATTCATAGCTATTTGAGTACTAACTCAAACGGCAACTAGTTTTATGACGTCGAAATCTAGTAAAATCTGGGAACTAAGGTCTATCTATCTATATTCATACAATGTAATGAAATACGTTCGTTTTTATATGTGTTTCATTGACTTTCATCGGTTTATTAACATTCCAATAAAAATGTCTTCGCTATTAAACAGCAAACTATATCTAACTTTTATTTCAATATATTTCACTATATCACTCGATATAAAATACATTGATATCGGAATAAAAATTTCTTCGTTATTAAAAAATAAACCATATTCAATTTTTATTTTAATATGTGTGCGTTTCTATACCATTCAATAAAAATTGACACTGCAATAAAAAAAATTCGCTTGTTCTGACACTCAAAATGTGTTAATTTCATTCTTGACTGATTTTACGAGCTCGCTATATCCTGGCCTGGTCTATACGTGCCCGTTGACAATCGCATAAACAAGTCGGTTTTTGCCAGAGATACGGGTTTCGATAAAACCTGCTTCGTCTCGTTACGGTTCAAATTCCAACGAACCCAACCAGATCAGGTGCTCTACCATAACACGTTTTTGTGGTTGCAATCATAGCGTACTCTGTAGCTTTGCAACCTTATTGGTGTAACGAACACCACATTCCCAGGATTTTCACTTGTTCTTACGCAAGGTCAACGCACTTCTCGTGCATTTTCTTGAATTTTGCGGATGATTACATGAGGGGTTCAATAGACGAGCAAGATAAATATCTACATTTTTTTTTTTAAGAGTCAGGTAAATTTAGAAAATGACGCACAAAATATTTGGATCATTAAGAACTCATAATGATCAAATTAGTAAATTGGAATGTAAAAAATTAATGCATAAAAATGATGATTCTAAATGCTATTTTTTAATATTTCTTTCAGAGTTTGTGATTATTTATGCCATGTACGAAAGTAAGTAATTTTTTAATATTTACGAGATATTAAATGTTAATTACGGAAATATGAATTTGCAAATGCACGTCAACGTATCCTGGTTCTGATCAATCATTTCAATTCAATGTCATAATATGTTAAAGAAAATCAATAAAAATTTACAGAATAACGAAATGAGCAAATATACAAATAACGAAATATAAATTTCAAATTCAATTAGAAATTTGACGTCTGTTGGATAGTAAACTAATTCTACGTTGATAATACTACTTTAAGATAATGCGCTTTATCAATAGTAATCTGGCAAGTTAAGAATCAGATTGATCGAATGATACTATTTATGGTATCGATTATCAAGAATGAAATTCTCACGGAAAGAAATCTCATCCTAGTCATAAATTTCTGTCGACGGAAATACATCGCCTGTGAATCAATTTATAGGTATAATGTTTGGATAATTGGGATTCTAAGGTATTAATTTCAAATGTTATGGTATTGTAATTATACTGACAATGAGAAGTTTCTGGAAGCCATTCTATGGATTGCCAAATTAAATTCATTGGATATTGATTACGACAGAAATGATTATGTTTGCTATAATTAGATTATAATAACACGAGTCACAAATGATTTGTATCAATCTGATTTGCCAATTTTATATTTTACTTTGAAAATCATAAGTGTGATTGTCGTAATGAATAATAGTAGGTGACAGTATAAATTGTTCAGGAGAAAATCGAACAACGGGCAATAAAGAAGATAAACTGCACCCATAATCTGAAGATATGGTGTAGGTACTCGGCATGGATTTCGATAAACTGCGTAATTGAATCGTAAATAAAATGATTATCTTCGATATTTAAACCATGCACTTTGTTTTCCTACATGCAAAAAATTTGTGGCTAATTATGCAT
Organism: Bombus impatiens; assembly: GCF_000188095.3. Lineage (NCBI taxonomy): Eukaryota > Metazoa > Arthropoda > Insecta > Hymenoptera > Apidae > Bombus > Bombus impatiens. Next base: position 163,739 of record NT_178907.1, on the reverse strand, counting down.
TCAAATGTTAACTACTTGTTACGTAGTTTGTGTACAGCCTAATATTATTCATTTATGTGCGCGTATACAACGTGTATTATAAAGATATTTATAAAAATATAATTTAGAGAAAGTTCAAGAAATAATTACAATTCACTCGTATATAAAAGTCAGTATCGAAATCTACGAGAGAAATAATATATTGTAGTTATTTACATTTTACGCGAGAAAAATTACATATCTTTATGTTTTTTATATCATATAATATAACAAAATTCATGGAATGTAACATAATGTGAAGTTATTTTCAAAAGGAATAGCTTTCCATGCTATACATATTTGTATAAAATTCAAATAAAACTTCTTGCTAGAATTATTTTAAACCTTAAATCCCAACAAGAATAAAGACACAACAATTTTCAATAAATAATCGAAACACTTAGTGTAACTCGATGCATATTTTAATTATCTGCCTGAAAGCGTGGTTTCTCCCGAAGTCACGTTTAAAGCGACCTTTAAAAGTACGAATCTCTCGCGCGGGAAACGAACCGCTCTTTTAAAGTCGCCGAGTGCTCTTACACGTCTGAGACAAAGTGTTGTAACCCTACTTCATTGAGCCGTCGATTTACGCCGCCTCTTTTTCGCGGCTTTTCAAACTTTTCAAAGTTTTGTGGTTACAGAAACGCCTCTTCTGGATTTCAAGAAAAATTACGAGAATGCGGAAGGAAAACGACCTCCGGTTCGTTTCCAGCGATTCTTTATTGACGGAAGTGTATGTGAAACGAGCGTAAGAGGCAATTCGGGGAAGGTTCCCAGTGAATGTGGAATATTTGAAAGAAATATTTGGTTAACAGGAGGTGGAATAGACTTGGGTGGAAAGAAGAAATAAGGGTGGGATTGTATATAAATTTTGTAGGAATAAGAAGATTCTTGTTAAGGAGATATGATATTCAATCGTTCTTTCCTTTTTTATTATTATTAAAAAAGAAGGATATCTTAGAAACACGATATTAAATATATTTAGAAAAATTGAGAATCTTTATATCTGATAATTTATGACGATCCGGTTTTTAAACCATTTCTATTTTACGATTACAGTACCATAACAAATTTCATCGCCATTGTAAATATTGTATATCTAAATATTTAAAAATTGACAGCAAATCCGGTTTTTACCATTGATAAAGCTCAAAAGCTCAAAAGCATAGAAAGCTCAAAAATCCAAATTTGTTTACCAGTAATGAAACGTTTTTTAGTCGACACACAGGAAAGACTTAATAATTACACCATCAACCAAACAATTGAAGCCAAACTAAGAACTACAAACCGAACTATTTTCAAGCATCAAACTGATTTTCTGTTCATACTGACGATTGGAAACTTGCAACAAATAGCCTCTTGGACGAGAAAAGGTTACAAAGTAACTCGTCAAGCATGTAACGAGGCTCGTCAAAGGACAAAGTTATACAATGGTTTTTAAAATAAGATAAGAAGACATCGGAACTCCCTTATCGAACTATCTTTCGAGCGAGATATCCAGATTGAAGCTTTAATTGGCAAGAAAAAGACGAAAAAAAGACGTCATACTATAGTTGCAAGACGTAATTCCTTTGAGTACTGGAAGCGACAATAGATTTAGTACAAAGCATTTTTATCAAGCAACTGCCTCTTCGATCGATCCAGTTTTGATGGCATCTAAGGTTTTCGTGTGTGTTGTTACGAACATTTATAGCTATCATCCTCTTTTCAAATCGCCAGAGATCATGTTAACAGAAACAAAATGGAGAATGTGCACACTGTATTTGAAGGGGCGAGTCCAACGTAACTACGATTAATCTCAATAATTATTAATCTCAATAATATCAATAAGGTCAAGTACCAAAAAAATATAGTACCAAATATTTTCGTGTAAAACTACGTTTTTGGGAAAATAGAGTTTGGGCGTTTTTAGTAACGAATAAGCTCATTAAGCAGTGAAATAATACGTAAAAAATATTATCGTACAGTAACAAATTTGAAAATTCAAGGATATAAAAATCCGAAAATTTAGACTTGAAAATTTCTGAGCTTGACAATTTGAAAATAAAATGCTGTATTAAGTCTTAATTGAAAGATATGAAGATAGGGATGGATTTCTATATAAATTTTGTAGAAGTAAAAATACCAAAATACAATTGAAAATACAAAAATACCAAATACAATTGAAATTATATCGTCTTTTTCCAAGAATAATTTCAATTGTATTTGGTTTGATATTTTATTTCTCTCTAATTATTATTAAAGACTATTAAGTAAGTTGTTGTAAGTATTATCACTTATGAAACACCCTGTACAAGAATTAATTGTACCGTTTCAATCAATTATTAAATGATTGTCACAAATGAAGCGTGTGTTAATTTGACAGATACAAATTCACTGGCATTAGCACGAAAGAAAATGAAAGAAAATATACACAATGCAAGCGGTAATTCAAACGTACTGAATCAAGAAGACGGATACACGTTACACGTGTCACATTGTGCGCCAAAACCAAGCGATGCCTCACGTGTCGGCCGCAAATCTATGCGACGACACACGTGCTACTTATTGCGCTACAACGTCATTAGCTAAACGTGCTTCATTTGACTAATTCATTTTTCTTTGTAGTTGAGTCGAGGATGTACGTAGTTTACGTAGTTTAAATACGCACAGCGGGGATTTGTTCAATAATTGATGAACTTCAGCTTCAGGTTAGGTGTTTAAGATTGGATAATGTGTACCCAGATGAATATTTCAAGCGAGAAATTATCATCCTCGGTTGTTCAATTCAGCAATAGTCAGAAATGCCTCGAAAAGTCTAACCAAGGTAGGCCAATACAGAAATATCATACTCACAATGGACGATGGGACATCCAGAACATGTACTTAGAAGAAATAGGAATCATTTCCAAAAGGAAAATAAAGACGGAAGCCAGGTCTAGTCTAGACATAGAAAGACTGTTAGAAACTTTCCAAAAACACAATATTTATGATAAAGAAGAAACAAATTTCAGCTTAAAACAATTTGATGGAAAACAGAAAGCCACAGATTGGATATCAGAATATGAAACGGAGTGCGAAAAATTAAAAATCCAGAATGAGGAGAAGAAAATCAAGTGCTTGAAAATGTATTTGGAAAAAATAGAACTAGAATGGTATCAAACAAATACGTTGAAGAATAAAGAATACAACTGGGAATATTGGAAAACTTCATTTCTAAAAGTTTTAGCAACAAGGGTTGGTCTACAGCACGATCACCTGATTTCCAAAATATGACATGATATATTCTATACATAGGGAATGCATATAAATGATAGCGTATAAATGTAATAATTTTTCAACCCTGGAAAATTCAGTGCTACTATTATATGTATTCTTCTATTATTTTTTCATTTTCTTTTTACACTTATATTGAGGCGAAATTATCAAATATTTTATGTAAAATAAGTTATTATTGTTAGACAATTTAATAGAATTACATTTAATTAATATTTCAACATAATTTTAAAAATACTTACAGTAAAAGAAAAATATTTTATGTAAGTGAAACCAAAATACTATGAAATAGCGTATCTGTGAAATAAAAACTTATAAGACGACAAATTAATCTACTTGTGGTTTGAAGCTCTAAAATTAATCAGTATCGCACGTAATCAACGAAATATGTCTATTCGTAGATATTCTAGTAATTTACAAAACCTAGTATATTATGTATATGTTTATATTGCTGCAATTTTACTATCTTAAAATAAAAATAATTCATTGAAGTTTTGCTTTGATACCAAATTTAATTTAAGTAAATGAATTGCCGCCTTGCTGGATACAAATTAATAAAGCTTCTTCCAGGAAACGGTTAGGTTGTTTGGAATTGAAAACCCTTATTCAACTAAGAATGCAGGTAAGAACCTCTACATCCATTTAATCCTCGGACAGATTTAAGAGACGCCAAAATCAAGTGTCAGCGAAAAGAAATACTCGTCGAATAAACTATCCAAGGGTCTATTAAATAAATTCAATCGATATCAGGATTGAACCTAAATCTTCCCTTCAACAAAGAGGAACACTCTAAAAGAAGTTCTTAACGTTATTCCCTATGTCCTTCTCAATTTACGTCACTCAATAAATTGGCTTAGGTCCTCACTCTTGATTCAAATCATAATTGAAATAGGATAAATGCCAATTATACTTACGATCCAATTTAATTTTAATTTTCTGAACAATAATTATTGTTGTTAGTGTTGAGGGCCTTTTATCGACTTTTGTATTTGTTTACTGTGTCAAAAAAGCATTTACAGAAAGTAAAATTTACGTATACAATTTTAATAAATGTAAGCGGTAGAAACATCGTGATTAGCTGAATCAAATGGCTAAATCTTTTAAAATGTTTTCTTATTTTTGTAAATATTCGAGACATTGTGTCAACATATAAAATAAGAATTACCGGTGCTAAACCTCAACGATTCGTCAGAAACGTATAACGCATATTCACAAAGAAATTGGAGTGTTTTAATTATGATTGTCAGAGCGTTTCGGTCAGCAACGCGAAGAAGGATATTTTATATTGGAGTTAGTGTTCATTGTTTTAATGGATTTACTGTATAACTTGTTCCACAGAAAAAACGTGACTGCATGGAGAGAAAGAAAGAATAAGAGAACGAGAGAAGGAGATGAAAGAAAGAGTATAGACCATGGTATGGTACGCGTGCAGAATACGGTGCATAGTGTATATGGAAGTTGTATTGACCCTTGCGAAATCAATAATGACTGGTTGCCACTGGTGTGAACAGCTAGTATCGAAAGTTGCCAGTGTAAAAATTGATTGTAAGCAATTTTATCAGAGAGGCAGAAAAAATGGCAAACGAAAATTAATACTGTATTTTCAAATCATTGTTAGACACGTACCTATGTATTGCTACGATGTGCCTATGTTACTTTCTGGAAGAATACAAATCAGAGAGTTGCGAAATAATTATTTGTCAATGAACATATAGCTATTTTCATTCGTTGTTTTATTTCTACGTTGACTCTTACAGTATGGAGTAATTCCAAGTAAAGTGATATAATAAAGAGACACCAAATAAAATCATATTTTCATTTCGATAAATATTACACTTCTGCAAAATTTCATTTGTATGAAAATTGTATGATACAAATCGATTTTTCAAAACTAAAATGTCGAGTTTGAATCAAGCATTAATATTTAGTAGGATACCTCTTTCGTCATACAACATCTTCAAAACGTGTTGATACGTTGGAAATAATTTTTGTTGTAAATGAATGTCAATACACTGTCATTCTCGAGCATCATACTTCATGTTCTCAATTTAATTTGTTCTTGGTATCAAATCAATGTAATGAAAAAAATAATCAATGGCTTTACATTTATTGGAACGTGTCAAATTGACATATAGGAAGAATGATGGTTGACATTAGAATTGCTTTTACAATTATCAAAAACATGCAAGTGTTCTTGACAAAATTAAGGCTGTCAGTGACAAATAGGTACCCTTAACATGTCTGGTGTAACTAATTCACATATACACATAGTATATTTAAATACATATTGGAGATCAGTGTTTCTACTGTTATCTCCTCTGGCGAACGAACTACTGACAGCTATTCGAATCCATCATATTAATTCCACCACATTATTAACACACGAACGCTCCACCTTATTATCCTCGTAATCACAGTTTAATTTCCAAATTCTAAACACATGCAACACATACACACCAACACATAGGTTTTTCTGAACGTGCGATGATTAATCTAATTGTTGAATAATTAAACTTAATGACAATCATTCAGTGACCAGTTGGTGATAGACACGAGTGCAAGCGAGCAAAACACTTTTCTTCCGCGTCGTTTATTTAATTAAATGTCGATTCAGGATGTTCAACACGATAACATTAATCTGGCACAAGCAATTTGCACGCTTACGACACGTAACACAGATTTTCGTTCACAATCCATTCGCGTATCATCGATTTACTCGAATCGATCTCTCACAGCGAAAGATTGTGATCTACAAAGCTAACTGTTTAACCATTCGATCGACAGAATCTCGTTTCATACTCCTATTTTTTTTTTTTTTTTTTTTTCTACCTTTTGTAAGACTGCAACGGAATCATTGTTGTTTTTTCTGGATCAATATTCCCTACGCGCCACGAAGCGTTACAAATTTAGTCTTACAAGAACAATGGAGCTTCTTTTTATAAAATAGGAACTGAAAACTTGATTAAAAAACGCGATACACAACAATTTTATCGTAATAATGTCTTATCTATTGTTTCCTGAAACTATATTTCACTATTTTAGTAATTTTGTCTAATTGCGTTCACAAAAATATAAATTTGCATAAACATCTGCAGCCTAAATATAAGAAATCAGAGAACAATCGTACAAAGTAACAAAGAATATTTATATTTACTTTGAAAAATTAAATTTTGAAATTTGAACATTTCGAAACTTTCTCCAACAAACAGTTTCAATCCTCGGAAATAAGCTCTTTCGTGGAACATAGTGTAGTATTTTACATATAGAGAACCGTTTAATACATGCAAGCGTGCCTCCTTAGCACTGTTTGATTAATGTAGGTAACACAGTTGAACGTACTTTGAAATGATTTAATTGTTTTATTACACGGATGTCACCAGTACGCTGGCTAAGTATGCTGGCGATAGTATTACACACATAACGTATTTAGGAATATTATTGCTTGGAATTGCTCTAACAAAACCACTAACTATGAACAAAGGATTTGTTTACCTTCGAGGTACGGCGGAAGTTACAAGGAGCTTTTGCAACCGTCGCATGATCTCCCTAAAGAAGTGATTTTAATGAAGTTTAAGATAATTAATATATAGGAGTACGTATATATCTGTATTCTTATTTAAGTATTTGGATACCAATTATCGTTTAACCACTATTTAATTTATCTTCGCTGACAAACTGATTCGATAAAGAAACTAAAAGTTTCTTAGTCCGTAACGATAAATAAGATTTTATTTTATTTTATTTGAATCGTGTGTACAATTTTGAAATTTTATTCTCTTACTTATTGTATTTCTTCAATATGCACATATACATCAGATATGTCCTAATTTTTAAAGAAACAACGACAGAATTGGAATAATGTCAAACATCTTTAAATTTATTCACAAAACCGAAATATTTTTATATATTTCATAGCTAATCCAGGGCCAATTGAATCCATCTTATCAAAACCAAGACCAGACCGAAAAACGAGACTGTCAAATCAAAACCAGATGAAAATTCCGATTCCATCGAAAAGCAAGATTCCCCGCGTAAATTAAAATTCCACCTAAGGAAAATTCCTGGACGTGTCTTAAATGTCTTTCTACTTTCGAATTCCTCTGAGTTCTATTAGTTGAGCATCATGGTTCGAGTGGCACTTAAGACATCCATGACGATCGATCGAGAACCGTTCAACAGAGGCCGTTTGTCCACTGAACGTCGCTGCATAGACGCGTATACGCCAAGATATCACTTCCTGTATTACATGGAACGGTCAATATGATGTAATGCGCGTCTATCCACCAAGCGGCAACATCACTATCGACATTTGTCACAATCGACAGCTACTGTACAATACTGATAGCCACCCAGCACATAATGTAACACACTAGGTATAAAATAGAAAAGAACTGATCTAACGTTATTTGAGGCAGTCAGAAGCCACATTCATCAACTTTATATGTTAAAGAGTGACGGAAAGTGATTATAGTTATTATTATTCTGCGGATTTTTATGCATTTATTCAAAATTTGAAGAAATAAGGATGCACTGAATACATATAATTCACTTACAGTAGCATACTCATTGTCTTTCAATAGGGGTAACGAACCTCTAAGTTATTTGCTTTTTGAGAAATTCGGAATTAATTATGTACTTAGGTAAAAATAAAAGTTTAAGTTAGATTAATTTTTGAAACACTTATTTGTGCAAATGTTTGGAAAACATGCATACAATATCATAAACTCTAAAATACACGAAACTTAATATCACTCTGTGAAGGATACAAATAGTTAGCTAAAAAAAGTCTGTGAAACCATGTTTCATTGATAAATGTTGACTTTAGTCCTTCCTAAGGACTCAGCACTAAGCAGTGCTAATCACTACCCTTAGCAATTAGCTTTTAACTTCAAACCGCTTATATTTCCAAGAGGAATCAAAATTTTTATTTCACTGCAACAATTTAACGGAAAATTTAACATAACGGAGGTTTTAACAGTTGACCAACTTCAAATGTAGAAATCTTTGACAAATAAGCATGCATCATTGAGCAAAATAATTGCACTAAATTAATTTTTACAATACAATGAATAGAATTTAATAATAAAATAATCTATGGGTTTATTATTACCTATGTGATAATGAACAAAATTCAGACAGTCAAGCGTTTGGTAATCCTTCGATTTTATAAATGACACAACATCTGTAATATTTAAATCCTTGATGGGTCGTAACGATAATCACCAAAATATACTTGCGCGTCGTATGTGATGAAACCTACTAGTCTTAGCACGGAAGCAGAAGGACCAGGAAAATGAAATATTAGAGTACCACGTGGTAAGAACGTAAAATAGGGCGCCATGTTTATTACACGGCCCTGTAAAGTATGTATATTAATGGTGTAGGAATGCGACCATACGGATCCGTGCATCCACAATACGGCGACAACCTGTTGCAGTAACAAGCTCCAAGTAATTTTTGCCGCAGGACGCACTAATTCTTTCCGTTCCGTGTTTCACGCTCCATGGACGTCGGTATTCACCTACTACGCTCACCTTGTTATTTACTGTGTTAACGCGCTACATCCGGATGGTCCGCGTTTCTTGCTCGTTGGCCATCGTGGTGACTTAGGATTTTTGATTAAAACGAGGCCGTAGTAATGGAAGGAAAAGGAATTTTAATAAATGTTGGTGAGAGATATGTAATTCTGAGATATCGGAATTGAATATTCTTTTATCGAACAGGTGCGATTTTAAAATATGGAAATATGGAATTTGTTAATTTTAATGGAATTTATTAAATCTTCAGCATGGTCATCTTTGCAGTTACTAGAATCGGCCTAATTAAAATCAATTTGCCTTTAATAACATTTAATACTAAGAGGTTTACGATTAAAACAGGATCGAGTTATCAGACTTAAGGAAAATTCCGATGAAAAAGTTGAGTTTAGTCTAAATATCAGATGTTGATATTTTTTTTTATTATCATTGAACTAGTTTTGTATCGTGAAATTGGTTAAAAGGAAGTAAAATTTCAATATCCTTTAGGTTAATTATAGTAATTTGAAACATCAATTGCAAGAGAATTTTAATAACCAAGATGATAATAATGATAAAACCAAATGATAAAATTTCCAATATTATCATATTCATAAAAAAAATTGTGATTGTTCAAAATCTTCGATAAGAAATAATCGCGTTGGAACTGACATGTAAAACAATTGCGTAGGCAAATAATGCTGATCTATTACTTGCAGTATTTCAAAATTCCATGCGATTTAATAAAGATGATGCGAGTTATTTAGTGCCGAAAGGGGAAATTCAATAAACTACATACCATATAAAATTCTACAACCCCTAATAACTTATGTGTTCCCTAAAATTCTCATATCACCTCAGACAAACCATACCATGTAAATTCGTAATTTTATCAAAATATAATTTTATAACCATTCAGAAAACATCCAAAAAACATCACAAAATTTATCCATTATTTTCTTTATGTTATATGTATGTAACTTCCACCCAATCGCTTATATTTTACAAAATATCAATATCAAACAGCAAGATATGCATATGTATAATGAAATTTGAATTGCCTTTTCATGATCCGCAGAGCAAAAAAGCAAATGTATCTTTTAATTCAGCAGCTACGGAATGTTGAAATGTCGCCGGCGTTGTGAAAAGCGCAACTTCATAATCTCGGGAGTATATTGTGGGATTTGTGTATATTTATGTGATGCCACCCTTACCGCACTAGATGAACTCATATTTTAAAAGAAAAATAAACAACGGGATTTAGTTCGATAATCGTACATTCCGTTTAAAACAGAATCTTTACGAATGGGACATAATGATACAGGGTTGCATATTACGTAATATAATTTAATACAATGTGACAATGAAATCGTAAAATTTAATAAAGATATATATATACTACATACAGATAGTTAATATATACAATTATGTAAGATTTGAATAAAAGTATAGATTAAATTTAAAAATGTTTACTATTACTAATAAATGTATTCACATTTTTCGTTTATTTTTATTTTTTTTTATGTATTCACATTTACTATATTACTAATATTTAATACCTTTATAGCGTAACATATCCATAAATTGTTAAAAATATTATAACTATAAATAACGAATTGTTAGTTGGTGAAACAAAAATAAATAGAAGTAAAAAAGAAATTGTCAGCAATTATATTTAATTTTCTCGATTACAGCAAAAATTCTACTACAATAATTTCGCATCTAATAATTTAGCAAAACTTATTTTCTCATTTTTAGACATAATTATATATAAATATTATATTTTTATTTTTTATTATACATATTATATTTTTATTTTTTTTTTATTACCATATTTTGCCAAATAATATTTTAACTTCTTTTTAATGTAGCTATAGGAAAAATTCGCAAACAATTTTACTATCTTGTTATGTTTACGTGTACATCTTTCAAGATAAAGCACGATCCAAATGACGTTCATCAATAGAACTACAAAAAGAATCTTCCCAAAGCTACATCGATATCCGTGCTTTTCACGTTCAACTGGGCTAATGTGCGATGCGTCCATAAAAACGGCATCGACAAGTGCTACGAGGAGAAACGACCTCGTCTCGAAAACGGACCTCGCGTTACGTTCGCGCAAATGAGTCTTGACCATTCTTACAATTGCTTTTTTATATTACATTCGTCATCAGTTCGATTACTTTTGTGCATAGTTTCCTGTACGTTGAGAATATCTCAATTAACGAGTCTTGTGAATTAAGAATAGTGTTTTTTTAAATTTTAAGTAGATTCTAAAACATACATTTCATGCAATGTATATATGTACATGAACGACGTAATATACACATGTACGTATATAACAAACGGCAAGCAATAAAGTTTATATAATAGCTTATTTAATTTCTACTTATACTGTATAATCATTTATGCTGTAAATCTATTGTATGCATTCACAAATATTCTCATTCTCTGTTATTAGAATGAAGCACATAAAATATTCTTTGAGTTCGTCTTCTATACTAAGTTTTCAAGCATCTAATGATAGATATGTCATTTATAAAAGCGTACTGCGAAGGATATAATGATTATAATGATAATCTGCAAGATTATAATGATAGATACTGTAGACCATTTAAATTCTCTTTATTACCCATCATCTTCAAAATGAGAGAGTCACTTACCTGATCGTCAATGTCATTCTTAGTACTTCAGAAAATTAACTTTAAAAAGATCAATTTATGTAATATGGATAGGAGGAAAGATGAAATGAGCAATTAAAGCTTAAAGAGATCTCAAGTTTTCTTCGAGATCTTAAATTAAAAATGTTTTACGTTTCTTGACAAAACGTTACACGATAATAATGATGTACCTTTCAATTTTATCTGGAAGATACACAGCGACCATATCACTTTGAGAACGTAGTACAGAGAGATACTATACAAGAGATACACGAAATACTCTGTTCAAGAACTCAATTCCAAATATGAAAGTCATTCTACAGTAGCAAAAAATGATGTGGAATGTAATATTTGACAGTTTAAATATCACTAAAGAATGATTTTAAAGAATAACATCTATACAAGCAATTTTTTTCAGCTGGTACACGATGTTATTTTAAGTACTTGAAATTTCTACATGTAATTTAACATTGAACATTAAAATATTAATTGTTTTCTAAGTAATTATTTTGAAAATTTTCTTTTCTGTTGATATCAAGAGGTTCAATGTACAATTGGCAAATTGTCTGACCAATGTTGATTGTTTCTACTTAAAATCATTACTTCTGTATACGAGCTATACATTTTCTAATGAAATATCAAGCAAACTATTAGTGTGTTAATAAAATCTATGATATATTCTTAGTATGCACGTTTGGCAATTTTATTTTAGTTCAAACTTTCGCCATCATATTAGAAAGTTTTGCACCGAGTGGACGTAACACATTTTGGTTTTGCTAATTTATCATATCATATCGTTTCATCAAGATATGTATTTAAAAATTCACTTCACAAGTATGTACTGCTATTGAGAAATGATCTCAACATAAATACGGACAGTTTTCAGAGTATGCCAAACAGAAAAAAAAAAAATAATAAGAAGGAAAGCATGATTACTTACAAGGACGGCATTGGTAGGCGACTTCGATGTATTTCGGCAATCCAGGACACGGATCACCCTGAAAGGTTTCTGGACTGGTGTTGAACTTGCACTGCCTCTTCTTGTGACAAACATCCACAACCGTCTGCAACAGTGAGTACTAACACGTCATTCAGACGACCCGCTCACTTTACGATAATGCTAGTATTGGTTATAATCTAAGAAAATTACAACGCAGTAATTTCAAGAAGGAACGTTTTATATAATATATTCAACAGAGTATTGTTGGTAATTTTATCAGGTAAACTGTTTATTTTAAATTCATGTACTGTTACCTTAAACTATTCTTAAATATAAAGATAAGCAACATCAAATTTAAAAAATAGCTTAACTCTTAAATGTATAGTATTCTTATTTTTTAAAAATAATTTTTCATTACTGTATTAGGCATAAATTTACCTTTCTAAAGTATTGTTTTAAATATATTTAATATTAATTAGTAGTATTAAGTATATTTATTCTAAAGTATTTATTAAATATGTAAATATCAACGTCGAAAAATTAAGACGATTTTAAATAAAAAATTCAGAAATTAATATATAATTTAGCTCGACATTATGTTAGAAGAATTCCCAGTTCTACATACATTACGTAATAATGAAATGTCACGAAATTCAGCTGAAAGTATGAATTTCAGAATCAATTTCTCTGATATCCTGTATTACTTTTACTCAGTAGAATCGTTCTGACAGTTATACGATCCTTTGATGCTCTGTACGTGTTGCTTGCAAGCAGATCATGCACTCTGACATGTATACAGTGCAGTAGTTTAGGACCACGAGAACATGTAATGTCACAGTATCAACAGAGTTCTACCCAAAATGTGTAATTTACTGCTGTGTGATTACATATTTTGCAGCGAGACACCAAATAACGCAAACACGTTCTCCCAATAAACGGGAGCACGTATGCATACGCAACCAATTTACTTGGGCGATATTAACAGCAATACGTTCCAATCTTGTATCCATTAAGTTAATGATTAATTTGTTTCTCGAATTTATTCAACTCTACTACGTAGAAAAGCATGACGAATGATATTTTACTGTATTGGAATCGCGTAACATTCGTAATAATCGTGAAAATTTCCTCTGGTTAATTATACTTATACGGTGAATTAATTTTCTGGTCGTTATATGCGATAAATTCTAACACGAAGTTAACAATAGAGCGAGCGGGTTGCAAAATGTGTAAAAATATTCTAACTGACAATTTCTGTTATTAATTGTTCTTGTTGTTATACCTTTGCGTTGGAATTGTTAATATGTCTAGAGTGAAGACTTACATCAAAAAAGGAACTTTTAGATTTTTTATGCAAACTATTCTGAAATTAAAAAATGAATATGCTTTAGACAACGTTTCATTTCAAATCCATATGCTAACCTGTTTCCTACATGTACAGCTCTAAAGTGCAGCGTTTAAGATGTAAGGAAAACTCAATGACATCTGATTCTTAGGATCTCAGCGACCTACTTTTTGCTTCTTGAAAATGCGTATGACGCTGGTAGTGATAGTAAAAATTCGCTGATTCAGCTTCTGTCATTGACCATTGCAAGCTTGATGTAGGATCAGCGAAATACAATTGATTGAAAAAAATATAAAAATATATACATATATTGATTTCAACGAAAATGTCCCCGATAACATAAAATAACAGAAAATTTTATTAATACAAAGTAGAGCGTCACTTCTATACCAGCTTGAAATTAATGTTCTCTTTTTCATTTCTAAATAAAAACGACGCATTTCTAAATAAAATAGACGCATTTCTTTTTCTATTTTATTTAAAATTAATCCTATCGGTTTTAAATATTTTCTGCAGTGGATATTGCCTTGAACTAAATCCCTTTCGCTTCCAATAGGTGCAGTATCGATCCTATATTCTACTATTGCAATGTTGTAGTCAGAAACATGAAAAAATATTCAATAATACTAGTCCGACACACGTATGAGCTTTAATCCACCACGAGCCTCTTTTTTTCGAATTTGTATATATCGGATCATAGTCGTAAAAGGATTAATCATGAAAGAAGCAACTAGTACTTTAAAAAATGTTATTTGAAAAAATCAGGTAATTTATAAAATCATATGAAATAATTGAGTAAATTATATATCTGTTCCATATGGAAAAGAAATGGAAAAATATGGAAAAGTATTTCAATCATAATGCTCATTAAAAAATAAAATAAATTTTCGTGAAAATACGAAAGTGATTAAGAGATTGGATTTAACACTACAACAATTCTCATCTTATACTACTTTTAGCACATTGTTGTTCAGTTATTTCACAAATAATGCGGTTCTTTGATACATTATTTTTAGTCATTAATCAATGATTTGCCTCATCTCTATAATTATTAATCATCTTCTTATTAATTTCCATTTTAGAAGTAAAGCAAACGTAACAACTACTCTAAAATCTTTTAATGAGGGTGTACATCAATAATTATTACTAAATATTCTCGGACAAAGACAAAATCTATCCACACATTTCAGTAATCCCAATTTCATTCATCGTGAAGATCTTCGTAAAAATCACAATGTCGTTTATAGGAATAGAAAGTCCATAAAAATTCTAAAATTCAAAATGAATTTCGAATTTCGAGATTTAGTTGAAAGGGTATGTAACTGGCGCAAAATTGAGTGGCAATCTTAATATAACTGGAACCAGCGGAGACCTTAGTTGGTCGTACAATTTTTCTCTCTTCCATCGCGCTAACTTTTTTTGCTTTACTCCGGTTGCATTCGTTTTGCCGCGGCAATTGCAATAACCGCGTCAGGCCAAAGGGGGACGCCACATTAATTTCGACTAGACATCAAAGCGCTTCTGAGACTGTATTGTGCACGACCCTGGTTCTCGATGCAACTCGACTGTTTTCCTCTTTGTACCTTTGTTAGCCTGTGCTCTCCCTTTCTACGCTGTGTCCAACCCTCTGTGCTCTCTCCTTCGTATCGTCACATGACACAGTGCAGCTCGACAAAAGCGAATTAATGGCAAAGAAGTGGAGAAAGGGCAAACGCGTCTTCGATGTCACGCCCATCGTTGATATTCTATCGCAGTTTTTTGTTTGTTAATGAAAGAACTTTGAAAAATGACGCTTGAAGCTGATTGAACGATAAGCTACGCTGCTGGATAAGTATTTCTTATAATATTTTTATATTATATTATTGATTATAATATTGATAGTTGTTAATATGAAATATTAATATTATTTATTTATTAAATTCCTATCTATATCTCTTCCTTCTCTTTAGTTATGTTCATACAAATTTGGATTTACATAAAAATTTGTAATCTAACAAATTGCATTAATAAGCAATTTCTATAAGTAATTTTTCTGAGACTTGTACAAAAGAACTATGAAAGACTTACGACAATATTATACGCTCTATCTTAAATCTACAATTAACCATTGTATCTCACATTGTATGTATAATTTTGTAAAGAACAATACGCGAACGTTCTTTTTTAAATTACCATCAAAGACAGTTACCTTCCTAATAGAACAAACGTGGCCTAGTAACCATAGGCAGGATGATATTCTACGTTTCGATCATTCGAATCTTTTTTATCACTTGTGTAGTAAAAAGTAAAATTTTAAACAGTAAAACGCTTATTTCCGTACCTCACAGCATTTGGATACCAAAAGTCCGTATTCTGTCTCACCGAAATGCGCAGGATACTAAAGACAAACAATTTTGTTGCTCTGACGGTACTCGCATTATTGCTTCACCAGTATTAATCTGAGAAATCGATTACTGTCTCCAAAATTGTGCCAAACGAAAAATTAATTAAAAAATCGCCAAGTATGAATATACCTATGTGTACCTTCGAATATCGTGATACTTTTTGGAGGCTCGTTATCTGGTTAGCATCGTTTCTGGTTTGGAAATTGATTAATTAAGTTTTTGAGATTGACAACTGTTGTTGTTCAAAAACATTGCATAAAATATCATTATTTCATCGCTGTATGGCTGTTTCTATTTGTTATCGTTATATTGTATTAAGAATATAAGAAAGACTTATGCAGCGGTTTTATTATTTTTATTTTTGAAAATTTCAGATGTGGTATTAAATTTCGGTACAGAATAAAACAATGGCGTTTTGTTGATTTGCAATTGTTATGATGGTCAGATATATAGTGAGATAGATAGAGATAGTGAATTGAAGTGTGTTTTACAAAAAGTAAACGAGAGAAATGATATAATCGGAAAGTTTTCACTGCCGGGATTTTTGGAATTTTGTTTATCCTCCTTTTAAGATTGCTTCTAAAAGATGTCGTCTCAAATTCCTGAGATCTTGCTTTCATAGAAAACTCCAAGGTAAGCATATTCGTTCCAGAAATAATTTATACGAGATAAAGGATATTGTAAAATTTGTAAATAGTGTAAAATCATGTAAAATTTATTTATATTTTTTCAAAGTGCAGACATCCACATGTTTGCCGAATATTTGAACTTTTTTTCGATAAGAATATATTACACCGTCCTTTTTTATTTCTGTTTTTAAAATTGTAAAATAGCATCGAATTTTTCACCGAGTTACGTATTATAAAACGAACTTCTTTTTTTCAGCTGACAGACCTAATAAATGCATCAAAGGTAATATTTTATTTTAAAAATATCTTCAAAAAAATTAACGATGATTTGATTTAAATAAATAAATATATATTTATATATTCATTTATTTATCGCAATGGACAAGACCAAGAATCTTAGAAACAGTAAATTTTAATATCTTATCATCGGAATTAACTAACTATTAAAGATTACATTTTCGCTTATCTTTTGAAATATATATAAGATTACTGTTAATATATGTGAAATACTTGAAACTAATAAACATGCACTAGAGGAGTGCAATCGTATTGCATCGTGTAGTACTGCCGCTGTAGGCTTTTTGTTATATCTTGTTCTAGAATCGATACTAGATCAAAATTTATAATAAGTTTGTAATACAAATAGGACCTAATAAGAGAAGTTAATTTTATCAAATTCAGTAATAGGAATTGATAATTTGCAAGAGTAAAAATGTTATAATTTGTAGGAAATGAAAAATCGTCATCCGACCAATTATTCGATTAATAGATTTTTCGGTCTTAAGGAACAATAATGTTAAAAAACGTTAACATTTAAATGTTAGAATACATTCTTATTCAAATTTTATTGGTACAAATATCGCAATCAAATAATTAATATTATCTTGGTCTATGCATTCGAAGTGTGCCTATTCTTCGCATTCATTGTTTTTGGATTATTGAAAACCTCACCGGTTTATCTTTGGGTTATTTTATTTTCGAAGAGTATCTTCAGAGTAGCATTCATGATCTCCGCTGTCTTTCATAATCTCATGTTTCATGTTCATGATATCTCCCCTTTTTTTTTACTTTGGAATTTCAAACATTTTTCTATGTGAAAAGGCATCAAAAAGATTAACTGAACATCTTCTAATTTAATTCCAGTTGCCAACAGATTTAATTTACACGTAAAAAGATACTTGGTTTGTACTGGTCAACAGTTGATTACTCGATACTGGACGACAAACGTGAAAACAATTATAGATTATAATGTATATAATGTACAAAGAAAATTACAAAACTGGGGATAATAATTACAGTTAATAGACTAGATATACCGATATCGTATAAATTATTGTTGTAATTTACAAAAGTAAGTAATTTATCTTTCGAGAAATCAAACACTGATCGTGTACCCTAACATAGTAGTAATAAAATTAACAAATGTACCAAATATACAGGGTGGTTGGTAACTGGTGGTATAAGCGGAAAGGGGGTGATTCTACGCCAAAAAAGAAGTCGAAAATAAAAATTTTTCATTTGAGGCTTTGTTTTCGAGAAAATCGACTTTGAATTTTCGCTCGGTACGCGTGCACTTTATCACGTCTCGTTATAACGGATCTCACTGTAGATCGTTGTCTCGATGGAAAAATTAAAAAAAAAATTCAAAAAAATTTTTGTTCTATATTTTCGACTTCTTTTTTCGCGTAGAATCACCCCCTTTCCGCTTGTACCACCAGTTACCAACCACCCTGTATAATAGAAAAAAATCATCTACCTACTTGAGAAACAAAATATCAGCTCTAGAAAATAACTTTTACCACTCGGAATATCGACATATGCCTCTAACATGTCAGAATAGCGAAATCAATGGAATAAGTAATATGGCTCCGAAATATATTACACAGAATTGTCAAATTCATTCGTTTACTAAAAAAAAAAGAGCGAATATCTGGTGAAAAAACCAGAACTAACTTTAGTCAGTACTGTATGGTCGGTATTGCACGATTTTCTCCTATATACATTCTTTCCAAGGATCAACATCAACGATATCATACTAAAACCACAAATCCTGACATAGAATCCTTAAAACAATGCATCAAATAAAATTCACGCCGAAACTTTGTATCGCGGCACATGTCCAATTTCACTGCACTCATTGTGTCATTCAAATTCTCACGGAAAGCAATCTCGCGTATTCCTAAAAAGAAAAAGCGAATGAAATGCAGAATGAATCAATCCCAACGAAGTATGAATCCAACAAATGTTATACTGCAAACGGGTATCAATATTATACCAGAAATACCTTTGAAAAATCTAACCACGATCCAATTTGACTCGTCACACATGAAACAAAAAGTGAAAGACGAGAAAGACTCGGTACGTTCAGTTCACAGATCGAATATTTGCTAGCACGCATTTAATTATTGGAGTTTCAGGCTCGACCTGTTTCCATGCGTTTCACGTACGAATGAGAAAGTCTCCCGCGGGAGAAATCGATTTCCGCCGTACATCGATGCTCACCTATTTAACTCACTCCTTTCCCTAACCAGAAACGTCTCTCCTCTTTCGTCGCAGTCACCCTCGCGTAGCCTTACACGCTCTGACGCTTATCCGGTGGCCCATTAATTCCTCGGTTAACGATACTCTCGCTCCTCTATCGTCCCGAAAACAGGATATCATAGAAATCAACGGGACGCAGATACGAGGTGAAAATCATTGTTCTGGTTCGCAAAGGCCACGTTGCGTTTTTGATCTAGTAGATATTCTAACGGTTTAAGTCTAATTTCTTTAGAAATAATCACAGTGTTTTTATTACATTTTTGGTCCTTTTAAAATTGTAAAGTTTTAGAGCTCAATATACTGAAAAGTTGTCTCTTCCATGGGGACTTGTTTGAAAATCAGAATACTGCGCGATATATTTAACGATTAAAATGTAACCAATGTGTTTGAAGAGTGAAATACAGCCACCTGATAAAATATTTGACGATGGTCATATTATTGAGATAGAATACACAGAGATTGCTTGATTAGCGAAAGTTCTCTATTTGGAATAGCTGATCGCGTTTGGCTGGTGAAAATAACACGTTTTAATAGAACAAAGATAACCCGACTTCAGTACGTTTAATAATATATATGAAAATTTTGTGGATTTTTTGTACATAACCTAAAAATACATAAAAAAGATAAAGGTATCGGTTATTGGATAAAATGGAATTACATTTACAATTTATGAAATATTACAAATTATCTACACAGACTTTAATACGATATATGAGAAAATTATTGTTTAAATTAAATGCCCTTGGCAGAAGTAAATTTCACAATAATATCGTAATTAGCTAATGCTTAAAACTAATTATATTACCAACGAAACGTTATTAAATATTATCTCGGACACTTAAAACCCACTGATTGAGATGAAATAAATCAGCCGCTAATAATATCTGTAAATCGTGTAGATTTGAGCTCAACGACTAAATTGGATGACTGTCCAGAGCAATTAATTTTATGTAATCGGCTTTGCATAACTCAAGCGGATTTCAACCATTTAGCTAGAGTCGCCTCGACGAATCATTTAGCAGGATGATGCCTCACTGTCATAACCAGAAAAAGTTGATAGGTTCTTTAGTTTCCAATCTTCTATAATTTGTATTCGCGTTAATTACTCAACTATAAATATATTAACCTTGCTACTCAAATTTGTATCTTAACTTTGTTTCAACAAATAAAGAAATTTATAATACTTTATGCGTTAATGGAACAGTAGATATGGATATACAATATTTTAACACGAAACTGAAAAAAAATACTTCAAAGTTCAAGTTTAACCGTATCTTTTAATAACAAAAAAACAGTAGATTTAAATACATTTTACTCTGTCGTGAATGTATTAAAGAAAAAAAATTCAGGAAGGGATGTTATACGTGTTAAGTTTAACAGAGTATTTATGATTATGTTATATAAATTATATATTCCAAATTCGTATATTCCAACCTTAAACTATTCTTAAATATAAATACCAGTGTTTAATAAAATTATATTTGAGAGAACTAGTTTGGCTTCAAAAAACATAATGCTTCCCATCCCTATTTCTGTCATTCAACATCCTTACTTTTTATACTATTTTGTTATAACTTTATATAGCTCAATTAGTTTTAAGCTTGTAATTTCAAGATGTTTTATTAAACGGATCTAAAGATTGTAATAGGGTTAAATTAGGGGGCATTAGTGTCTTAGCAAAAACAAACGAGTCGTAAATTCTATTCTAACATTCTGAAAATATTGCAATCGCAATGCACAAGGTAGTTAAGGTCCATTCTTTTCCGAGAAAATACGAGTCAATTAATTCCAACATCGAATAAACGAGGTCGCAGTTACGAAAACATCATTCCTCTTTATATCCTCATTTTTCTCTTTTTTCTGGAAGGACAAATCCATCGACTTGCCACATGAGATATCTGCAATATCATGAGCTTTTGGTTATCAAGACACTTCGATCAGCCGACTATTTCAAGCCTGGAAAAACTAGGACTTGTTATCGGAATTTAACGACAAACTGGGATCGTGTTCCACGTGATTGTATACGTCGATTTATCGTGATCGCGAGTCATCGCTCCACGGAATAGCTCCCGATGCGCGTAGTCGATAAAAAAGAAGAACGTTTCGAAAAATATACATCTCGCAGTTACGATGAACGTACCTGTCGTTCGAATAATCGCACGTCGCAATTAAAAAAATTTAGATTAGTGAGATGAGCAGGGTAGAACATGTTATTTTTATATTTTCGTCTTTTGTTTTGTTTTTAACCCCATTAATTTTTTTATTATTGCGTAAGATGGAATAACAATCCTTTTTATCTGTCTATTCTTGGTTTTTGATCATTGCGAAAATGGTGTGAAATTTTGCTCTTTTAAGAGAGCAAAGTGAAACGTAAATATCGTTTCCTTTAATAACACGTATATCTTTCTCTGGTGACTACTTGTATACAATTGCCAAATCGATGTATATCGGAGAACTCTTCTGAATTCGCAAGCTGTCATACGACTCTCGTGACAATGTATCGTACATCAATAGACCAATCCGTTTATTCTTCTCGCAAGCGTCGATAGAAAACACACTCGGGAAGATCAGAAGTAATAATTCATTAATAATAAATATTTCATTATTACATGCATTATTGAAGAGAATAATTCTTGACATGTATTTTCATGAAACTCGTGGTTCTTGTTTCTGGAAAATTTTTTTAACAATTTTTATCTTTTATAAATGTGAGCACGTTAAAGAGAGGTAAACTTAGGAGGTTTACTATCATTTTACCAAAACGTATCAAACATGATTGACTTCTTGTTTAAATTATTTGTAGAAGTTTAATATGAAACACTTTTTAGATTTTCAAATGTTTCAAATTTATTACTTTCATTGACCCGAATTTGTTTTGGCACAAAGGACCAAAAATTCCGATGGCAAAATTTGATGCTGTAACGAAGCTTACACAGATCGTTTTGTTAAATATTGCAACATCGGAAATCAATTTTCAAATAATGTCAGTAATTCATACCAGAAATCGCGTTTGCGTGACTGTTAATTTTGCAGCATACTGATTGCATTGTAAATGGAATTTCTAAAGACAACTACGGTGATGAGCAAACAATGTCATTAGCAATACTATGTATTATTAAACAGAAATTAGTGTTTGATGACGACTGATACAATCGATTATACAATTATAAAATCCTAAAATATGGCTCCAATTAAAAAAATATATGTATGCAATAATTGATTACATACATATTTATATTTACAATAGTCACGAAATCGTTGAAATTAAAAAGGTATACTTTGATACGTTCGAAAAATTGAGAACGTGTCTGCTATTTTGAAACGATGAATGGTGCATGTATTATCGTTCGAAATTACGCCATACAAGTTTCATTATGCGACCCGATATCACGTGTACCCCCTCATTATCGCATAATGAGATCACTTTCGTTAAATCGAGACGGCGAAATTATTTCAACTTCGAGACACACGTAGAAGAATTTTCTGTGGTATGTTTGAAATAGTATGCGATAGAGTAATAAATTAATTACATTATGTGCGGCATTTGATAATACAGTTCTATGCAGTTATGAATAGATACAAATTGCTATAAGTTCAAGTGTGATTATTTAAATCATCTTATTTTAATTCCAAGAGAAATGTTAAAAAAGTTAAAACATTTCTATTAAAATATCCCTCTCAGTTTCCCTAGAATCATCCAAGTAACGATGTACTTCTCTTGAATGAGCCATCAATAGAAAGTGAATAAAGCGAAAAAGAGAAGGACGTTCGTCGAAGATTTTCGATTCCGTTCATACACCGGCGAAACTCTGGAGAATTTTCTTTCCTACATCGTGGTTTACGATCGTATTTGTATCGCGTGGTCTGCGAGCTATATTTCAACCGAATGAAAAGAGCAGCACAGCTCGAGGTAGGAGAAAGGCCAACGAAAAGGAATTCAATCTTTCGTTGAAATTTTCAGACGAAACGCGGTAGGATCGATTCGAATTTTTAATCCATCGAGAATTCGACGTTTTCATGGAAATCATAGGTCGAAGGTAAAAAAAAGAAAAGAAAAGATAGGAGCAGACAAAAAAGGAAGAAAATGGAAAAAGGGGCAACGAAAGAGCTTGAATACACGTATGTTTTTTGAAAGTATGATTCCGGAATTGCCATCGACCCAATCGTTCGTCTTTATAGTTTATTCCGTTGGTTTTATGGTCACGCGAATCGAGCCACGGTTCTTTTTTCTCCTTCCTTTACGTATACAATAAAGCCTGAATAATGCGAATAAGCGGTCGTATGAAGGCTGTAAAAATTTTATTTTTTTCCTTCGGCTTGAAACCTGTATGAAATGGGGTTCGGACGGACAGCTTCTGATAAGGTGTAACGTTTACTGCACACGTTCGCCCTTATTGCCGGGATCAAAATGGAAAACGTGGTCGGCGATCGTCGATTTTCTCACACTTCCGGGAGAACGAGTCAATATCAGGCAAGTGGTTCCTGTAAGTAATTCTCAGTAGCAATATCGATCTACATTAAATTATAGATACTCCGGTTGTTATTATATATATTATATGTTATTATATAGACTATTATTGTATCCATTAACATTTAGAGAAAAAGTTTTATGTTACAAAAATAATGTAGTATCGTGGGCAGATTGCCTAAGAAACATCGGGTGAACCATAAACAATGTTGCCGACAGGCCAAAAGGGTCTGGAAACTTCAATGGACCGAGCGGCCCATCAATGTGTCGTCGGTCCTTCAGTCGAATAATTACGCGAAAAAAAAGGCCTACGTGACCATGGCCGCGGACTGTTGCGGAACACGTACGTGGTGGGGCTATGAGAAAGGACAAAGGGATGCTTAAAGGGAAAAAGACGAATTAATGGGCAGTCGTTAGTTGAGAAGTCAGTGTGGTCAGCGTTATCGGAGTGTGTTGTCAGCGTTGTCGAGGAGGATGGTCTGCGTGAAAGAGAGTATTGGAACCGCGGTGACGAGAGTTGTAAATTAACTATTTAGTTGTCTTAGTTATGGCACATTACTGTATTGAGTTCACGTTAAATAACCATCGTTTCCTGTTTAATCTATTGTAAATAGATCTATCGACCAATAAAATTAACATATAGGATAGAAATCATTGGAAACCCCAATTTCTAATATTTCTAAATAAATAAAAAATCCTACAATAGTATATTCATAAAAGTTTTCTATGGTAAATATTCAAATAATTTAGGGAGCTAACGTAGATGCCGGCTTTAATTATTAAAAATATTTAAAAAATCTCTTGAAATTACATTTGCATATAATACCATCCAAATTCACAAACTAGATTTAATTGCGGTTAGAGAAGCAATAATACGAATAATTGTATAACACTATATACTACATATGGAAAATTTCAATAAAGCTTTTAAAAGAAACTTCATTAACTTCGTTCCTAACAAATCTTAAGATCAAATTTTCAAACGCTTCACATATCCTCTCATAGATTCTCCCCCACTTCAATATGTTTTTAATAAAAATTTAATTTCTATTACAGAACAAACAACACAGATCTGAAACTTTTACACAACGCTATATATATATATTCAATAGAAAATCTGAACAAAACTTCGGCTCATATTCCACTCATCAATACTCTTGTCAAACTTGAAGATTGAATTTTTAAACGTTTCATATGTTGTTCCTTGGAGTTCTCTTCGCTTCGATAAATTTTCTATGGTATTAGGACTTGAAGCTAGCACGAGTCGACTTTTCAAAAGCCCTTGGAGCGAATCACAGATAATAGGAAGTCGACCATTAGAAATTAATTTTTGCGCGCTTGGATCCCATGGTCTCGACAACCAGTCTTCCAATTAATACGATTTTCTAAAGAGCGTCAAGAAGCTAATTTGCATCGGCGAATGCGTTTCAAAGGTCGACTTCTTCCAACTTCCCCTTCAATCTTCCGTCAAAGAATCGCGTCTTTTGACGTCGAGCAAATAGTTTACTTTGGTCATTAGCGGTTAAGAGGTAGACTTACATGATCATCGAGTGACTCTGTCGTTCAAATCTTGAAAGTCTGCCAAATCTCCTTTACTCTGGTCGATAAATACGCGAAACTTCTCGAGAGTGCTCATAGAAATCGGGCAAACAGTGTGCCAAAGGTTGTTATAGCGATCGACAAGAGGATTAATGAATTAATTAGAGGCAAGGGTTGTTCAGAATTATCCTGATTTAATGAAGGGATATTAAATATAATGGAAACTGTCGAAGTACTAAAAATAAAATACTTGTAATAGTATGTGGAACAATCGGTTAATTTAGCCAGTGTTTCCTTATTAAAATGAACGAATTTACGGAAATATTGGAGAATTAGATGATGAAAATACTGATGGATTGCATTCTCCGTAAATGAAGAATCGTTCTTCAAGATATCGTTCCGGAATATAGTTCAAACATTTTCGTCATTTTAATTAATTGTTCAAGACTACTTCGACTATGCTTGATCACATAAAACACTTTCTTAAAATGCTCAAGGCTTTCATAACAGGTAGACTGCACCTTTTTATGCATTTATGAAAAATTTAAATGCGCTACAATGTGTAGAATATACATAATATGCAAAACTATACAAAACATGCCAGCTAATGTACTTTTTATAACATCTAAAGAATAACAAAAATCTCTATCTAAGTTCCTGTTAAGAAAATTAAAAATTTAAGTAAATATACACGGCCTAACAATGAAATTTAATTATATTTATACCAAATTATTATCTCTAACAATAATTTAATTATTTATATAGAATTGATGCAATGCTAATACTGGAAAAAACACTCAGAGAAAGAAGAAACACATTCTCCCTTTGGCTAACGCGCAATTCTCCAGAAAACCTCGTTAAGTGAGGAGAATAACAGGATGAGCTGGAAAGTTTTAATTTTTAAAGATCGTGGAGTCGCGTTAGGGCTTTAAAGACGGCAAAATTGCAACTCGTAATCTTCCGTTGTTGACACTCTTCTCCGTTTAATATTCGCCACCGCCTCGTTTTCCACAGAAAAAATCGTCA
Organism: Bombus impatiens; assembly: GCF_000188095.3. NCBI lineage: Eukaryota > Metazoa > Arthropoda > Insecta > Hymenoptera > Apidae > Bombus > Bombus impatiens. Next base: position 137,418 of record NT_178907.1, on the reverse strand, counting down.
AATAGAAAGAAAGGGTTAAAGCCGGAATTGATGGTTGTTCGGTAAATCTAAACGATGTTTCCGCAGTTGCCTGACTCCACAATAATAAATATTATCGCGACGATCAAAATAACGAGCGTATTTGGCCCGGTGCCACGTATTCGAGGATTGTCCGCTATTCTTCTAACCTCCACGGTTCGGCGTAACATCTTCATATTCCATTTCCGATAAACTCCAGTTGAAAAACGTAAATGAGTTCGAACGATATTTCGTTGCGTCATCGGAGTGATCACATTATACTAAGTGCATGGTTCTAAAAGCAAAGAGAAAGATTGTTTTCCATGCTCTACTCCTCTGCATAATCGTACGAATTGATACTTACGCGGTATGGCGGCCAATATTCTTTGAGAAAACGCTAAAGATTTTAGGTGGTAGGAAATTATAGGTTTTCACAACTTTTTAGATTTTATTCGAGTTACGTTGCTTTATGAGAAATTGAATTAATTTTTCTACGATGGACGTATTTACAACGTATTATACTTTTATAGATTTTTGATTGACCAAAATGATGAATGTATTCTTTTCGAGAAAACGGTTTCAAATTTTAAAACATTATATTTTCTTTATAAAAGAATTCCGGAAAATGTCATTTTATCGTTAATGATTAATAGAAAGTAATTTTTTTAACAAGCTTTAGTTTTCTAACAGAGACGACTATTTCAGACTTGGAATAATAAATCTTCTGGTTTATTACTTCATGTTATTATAACAATGTTAATTAACATATTTCAAACAGGCTACGTAAAAATATATCTTTTCCATGTTACTATTTAATTAACTGCTGGTCACATAAAAATGTATCTTCTCTCTACTGATACTACATATATATTTTTTTTTAGTCATAATAATTTTTTTTTAAATAATTTTAAATCAAAATAAAAGAATTTTATTGAAGATGAAAATTATGTACTCTCTAAATGTAAATGATGGTTAAATGATAATAGGCGAAACAAATATTTTTACGTGGTAAGAGTGAAATATATTGATTTGACATGATTAATGATTTGGATGAGTGAAAGAAACTATTTTATGATATTGAAGACTCACTGGAAAAAGATCTTACTGGAAACGCCATCAAGAGTGAGATCATTGATTGAATAAAAAGAGCAATTTTATTTAGTTTCTTCAGCACCATATAAGGATCACGCACAATAGCTGCTTTCCAGAGCAATGGAAACGTGAAATACGAAATCCTTGTATGACTTTCCTGACCATTGGATAGCACGGTACGAATTTCTATTGTGACTTTATCGATAAGTTATCGTCTGTAGTGTGTATTGAGACGAAAAGGAAATTATATGATTTAACGAACCCCTTAACTCTATATTTTTACAAAAAATTTTGAAATGATTTACTTTGTCAAACAAAGAGAATCTACAGCATTTTCTTTTTTCTAATAAAAAATGGGATTTATTTTCTTTACTAGTCTAAGGAAAATTAAAATAAATTAATGACAAAATTGGAAAATTAATAAAATGAAATTTGAATTTTTTTAATTTAACACAATCATTATACTTTAACAGATATCCAATAAATACTCGATAATAATATACATTGTATAATTTACTCCGCTCAGAATCGCAAATCGAATGCAGTTACAAACCCTCTTGCGATGTTCGTTCTACGTTACAGTTAATTGCACGGAAACACAATAGGATTTTGCAAGCGACTGCAAAACCTGGCATTCCGTTTCGTCCTGCTAATCTCTGTTGCGCAAACTAACGTACAAATTAATCCTTGTAACAGGACAACCACACAAATTTCACATTTTCCATCTAAAATAAACGATGTCATTTTGCAAAACTAAAATAACCTTCGAGTTAGAAAACATCGTTTCAGAATGTTTCGTTGAAGAAGTAGAAGTTACCTTAAGAAATTAAATTTTTCTAATTCTTATGGAAGTAATCAAAATATTGGGGTTATCTAGCAAGCATGTAAGAAAAACTTTCAACTTTAATATATAAAACTTTTACACAATTTTTGACGTGAAAATACCAAAACATAGGAATTGGATGCAGTTTTGTGATATTCCCCTTAAAATAAAAGCCTTGTTAAAAGAAATACAGAAATATGGAAATCTAGAAAACAACACTAGAGTTAGATTAAAATCTACGTTGAGATATATGATATATTTTTCACGATTTATTCTGTTTCGAAAACCTGCGCAAAAATGAGAATCCTTTCGATAACGCTATTACTTTTTTTTAAAAATGGCAGTCATTAATTCTTTGGTCGAAATGAAGTGAAAATGAAACGACTAAAAGTGTAATTTCCGTTTCATCCCAACCACGAAGAAAATCGAGGAAGACTAAAAAGCGGCCGGTTAGGTGTCGAAAGTGGAAAACGCAGGAGACATGGCTCGTTTTCCGTGGAAATCCACTGGTAATCGTGAGTCTCGTCGCGGGCGAAACAGAGCGGAGTCAGGTCGAATAAGCGGACGAAAGAGGCGTGAGATGACCGCCATTTAAAATCCACGTTCGAAAAGATAATGGCAACTGACCTGAAAACGACACTCCGCTATTTCGTCGAGTGTGCCAGCGACCGACTTATTCGAGAGGGAAGAGGAAATGCGGTTTCAAATGTCGCTCTTTCCGCAACACGACGAAACGAATGATAATGTACAAAAACGGTTAACGGTGTATTGTACAGAGATAGAAATTTGTTTCGTTGACTTTTGAAGACGTTAATTTACAAAGAATTTTAAGAATATAAAGAAATCTTTTCTAAGAATGGTTAATTGGAAGATAAAGTAGTTCTACTGTCTGTAGATAATGAAAGAATTAATCCCAAATTGGGTGGACAAATTGGATCATCAGTGAACCAAGCGAAATTTCACCCTTTAATTTCTTTCTTCTTTCTTACTTCTATTGAAAAAGTATCTGGTATTTGGTTCAACGGGCGATTGAATGTAACAAAGACATTGATAACAGTACTTAAAAAATATTATTGATCTTTTAATTTCTTTCCTTCGAATTCCTATTGTCATGGAAAAATGTTTCTAATATCTGGCTCAAGGGTTGCTTGTATGATATAATAGAAATATAAGAGAGACTAAAGCTGCACTCTTAACTTTACTTATTATTTTGCAACATTATTTCTGCATTTTTATGGTAAACAAAGGGCTAAGAATGTAAGCGAATGTAGGACATGCTGCGACGTTCAAGAATTGAAAACATTCCAATCGAATGATCTTTAAGACTTTCAAAGTAGTTATTATGCACTTCCGTAAACAAGGTGATCAAGACCTGAGCTGATTTAAAAACAGGAGCGGCGATATAAAAGAGGAACAAGTTAACTAGAAATAATCATGCTCTTCTGTCGAATTCTTGATATTCTTTTATATTTCGAGTCTATCTTTCAGTTATCAGCACTATTTGTCATCAAATATTTTAGAAGATACGCTCCATCTACCGCAACAATCTTTCAGAATTCTTTTATACCAGTTTATTTGGAGTATAATGAATCTTAAGCAAAGGTCTTTAACAAAATTATTCAAAGAATTAATGAACGAAATTGTATAAGCATCCACAGTTTATTACACTCAAATAATAACGAGAATACATTTATATGACGTAAAAGATACATCATTGGTTAAATTGCGGATGAACACTACATAAAATACACAGTGTGCCACCAGTTTCAAACGTGTTAACCTAAACCTACTTCTAACGAAACCGATCCAAGAAATCCTCGACTCTCCAAACAGAGCGATGATCGAAGAAAAAACGAAGAAAGAGAAAGGTTGAAAGTATCGTACAGACGCAACATAGTAAGTAAATACACTATTCGACTAAAGCCTGATCCGAAATCCTAACGATGAAAGGGTTTCGGTGGAAATCTTTTTCGGAGGCGTAGCGAGGGCACGAAAGCTTACAGACCTAAGCAGAAGTTACGAGGGTTGAGCCGCGTGCAAGGGTTAACTCGGCAAAGTGGATACGATTTACGATTCCTTCCGGCTCGATTTCTCGTTCACCGGAAAGAGATCCTGGTGCTACGGCAATCGTCTGCGTCCTCCTACGGATTAGAAATCAGAATTTCGCAAGAAACCGATAAATATAAGATGACACATAAAGTTTCGCGGGAGGGACGGTTGCGAGTTGTAACTTTCAAAGATCGGATCACGGGTTATCCGATTCGTAATGTTTTACGACGATCCGATACTTTTGAAGTTACTGCTCCGCAAAGTTTCTCCGATATCGGAAGATGGATGTGGAAATTATTTCAGACATATTTCGGAGCAAGGCGGAAGCTAATATACAGTGTGTCACATTTGATTTTCACCTTAAATGTCTCTCATCGCTTACATATTCAGTGTCCAGTATCCAGTGTCCAGATCTTTTTTATGTTAAATGCTCAATGGTTTTGGATAATTTTTAAGTAAAGAAGTGGATAGTCTTTTTATTGTGCAAGGTTGATTTGCAAATAAAGTATTAGATACTAATGATTTTAAATAGAACACTTAAAAAGAAATTACAGTAGAATAGTTTTATATTTTGAAAGATATTATAAAACATAAGAATGTTTGAAAATTATGTTCCGAAATGTCCCGAAAAGATTCTTTCGTTTTATAAGGAAATAATGGATGCACAACCTTTTCCGTTTTATATTATTTTATCGAATTATGTATGATCCATTTTGTTCTATCAAGATAAAGATTACAACGTTCGACAGATTAGGTTTCATATTTGTATAAAGATGCGTTATAGTAAAAGACGTGTCTGTAAAAGAAAGACACTTTTCGGACAATCTAATACATGTTTGTGAAGAATTAATATCTAAAGTAATATCAATAATTGAAAGTAAGTAAAAGATAAACTTTATTCTTAATGTATAAAGTTTCATTCCTTCCGTAAAATATTTAATTTTCTTTAATCAACTTCAGCTTGTTTAATATCGGCATATATGGAAATAGAATATCCGTTCTTAATAAATATTACTAATAGTTACCCACTTAATGTCTTCGAATCTGTGGTCAGAGGTCCAATTACCCGTGAAAGAGTAAAGAGCTAAAGTACAACTTTCAGTCGATGATGTGACGTACAAGCACAATTTAAAGTTGGTAAAATCAAACATTAATTAGTAAGTTATGGGAAGTAATAATATAGAACATTCGATATACGAAGCTTCCTAACGCTGATGATGAAAGCCATGCGTCGATCGTAGTTTAGATCCTACTTTAACATAAAGTTTCGCTATGCTAACGTGGTTTAGTTAACCACCGACTTATCTTCATCGCACGAATAATAATCATCTATACCATATTGTATGCACAGAAGATGGTAAAGATGAGTCCACACATCGTAAATGCGATAACATAAAGTTACCTATTTATAAACGTTAAGTGCAGTAAATGCAAATGAATAACAAAATAAAAAAATATGAAAAGAGGAAGAAATAGAGGGATTACATAACTACATAATTACTATTACATAATTACTCTATTCTTATATGTAAACATTATTGCTATATTTCTATCTATATTTTATTGTTTCTATTAACTTTTACCCATTTCTGTTAATCTCAATTAATTTGTAGCGCTATAACATTATTTTTCCCATGTTTATTTAATTAGTAACTCGTTTTTATCATTTTCACGGCGCTAATTCCTGCATATTTACTTATTTTTACTGATTTCGATCATTTATTTATTCGATTCGATTATTTATTATTAATTTATCAACCTCAATAAATTTTCATCAATCTTTATTATTTTAAGATACTGTTACATGTGAAAAGATTAGAGCTATTATTTCTCTAATAAATCAAATAACAGGAGATACGGAAAATTCGATTTGATTTCTTAATTATCACAAGAGGTTCGTTCCTTCTTCAAATCGTTCAACGACTGAATTATTTAAAAAGTTGCCTTCTAGACACATACCTGCAGCGATTGCGGCCAGATACAAGTCTGATTCGTTTGTCTGTCCCCAATGTACATGGATGGATCAGAGGAGCTACACCTATCGGTTCCATTTGCTCCTGCTCTACCATATTGAGCTAGAACGACAGAGATGGTGGTACCTAATGGACACTTCAGTGTCATCGACTCCTCGTCACAAGCTGCGCGCTGATAGGTCTTCAGGGTGCCTAATAACAAGGCTGTTATGTTAAACAACATGTATGTGCAATGTAAGATGCGATGTAAGATGCAACAATGAAGATTATTTAACGAGGAAAGAGAATTGTTGCAAGTACACGAGAAGATTAATTAATGAAATTATAAAAGAAATTGTCGATGAAATTTTTCAGCCAAAAAATCAAAATAAAATAATTTATTCGGTCAATTAGGAAATCGTGTGATTTGTATGGGATTGAAGAGATATTTCAATCATCGATGACAATGAAATGTAAGATAATAATAAATGTGAGGCACAGAATATTCAAATATGAAAAGATAGAAAAAAGATATAAAACAAGAGATGAAAGAGTTGCGCGAACAGATATACAAACGAAAGAAAGGACAAAAGGGAAGTGAAATACATAGAAACGATCGGAAGGAAGGAACCATCGACGGCGTGGATCGATTGATGACCCGTTACAATGTCGCCGCAATGGTGATTAGTTCCGGGAGATTGGCGGTAATTAACGAGTGGATCAATCGAGGATTGGTTGAACGGCGATGTATCGATGACACCCGCGAAAGCAGTGTCGTTTCGTTTACATGGCGAAATACAAGCCAGTCGGGATGAACAACGGACCACATTTGTGAAGTTCAACGGCAAGTTTGCGCATGGAACCGCAGACGTTACCGCGTTTCAGTCAAACCGATTGGTATCATGATCGACATCGAGAAAAACGACAGAGCGAACCATTTATAAAGTTGTTAATTTATTTACATTTTTTAAAATAATTTTTTTTAAGAGAATCGTGTGTTGATGATGTTGATAAAAGTTTCATCATTAAATAAGTATGATAATAGAAATATTATAGAGAAGCGAATAGCGTTATACAGAACGTGGAGATTGTTAGTACAACAATTGCGCAGAGAGAATGCATAGTGGTTATACAGAAACAATGGCGTTAGTAGGCGTAGTAAATAGTGATAGATTGTGTGGGTCCGAAGTTGAAGCGAAATAATGAATGAAATTTATAATAATATAAAACGAATTTGATTTTTTCATAGCAAAAATAATGAAACGCGAGATAGAAAAAGTTTATATTATAAAGATAGCGAAGTAAACGCAAGTATAGGAAATAGCAATAAAAGACATTGTTTTAATAAAAATAAAGACATCAATTGCAGAATATAGGATATAAATTAGGCAGGATATAAGAAATGTTTCGTAGTTAAAAGCATTCAGGGATACATTACGCGGAGCAATTAAGTCGTTGACCCAACAAGATGTTCAACAAAATGTTAGTGTATCAGTACAGTCACCGTGAACGTGGTTTGTTAGCATGCCAATGTGGTTACCATCAGCATGATTTATTAACGTGTCATTGTTGTCACCGTCACCACGATGTACCAGGCATTGTGGTTACCATCGGTACGATACACCGCCACGTTATCGTGGTTACCATCACCAGAGTTAATCAGTGTGTCGTTGTTACCATGCGAATTGTTACAGTGTCGTTGTTCCAACCGCCACCATCGCCACCACCAAAGTCGTCGTAAATGACCAATAAAATGGAGCAGTCCGAAGGAAAGCATGAAAAAAGAAATAAGAAAATTTCTGTTAGCTACACATCATTATGTATAATACTTGTAAAATGTAATGAAATTAATTGTTCATTATAAAGAGATAATAAAATATTACGGTAAAATACAAATATATGTATTTCCTACTGCATTTTTTATCGTTATGAAAAACTAATAAGTAATTCTAGAAATAAGGGTGGCAGAAATGTTTTTAAAATTCTTTATCAATTTTGCGACAGTGTATGATATTCGTTACTTTTATAATAAGAGAAGTTGTATATTGTATATTTTTTTATCATTTGTGTACCTGTATCCGTCTTTTTATTTTCAATATAATATGACTGATATAAAAATCATTTTTGGTACGTTTTTAATAAAATCAAACAATTCATATAAAGATAATAATCATCGGTCCAATAACACATCATTAAAATTACAGGTGCGTATCTTAGTTAATTCTCTTATTACTTTAGAAAACACAGTTTTTTTTAACAGAATCATTATTCATAATGAAAAACCACGGGTATAAAAGATTAATACAGTTCAATTTCACTCTCGTATTATAAAAACAAATGAAACACGCGTCATATACCATCGAAACCGCATGTAGGCACAACTTTCGGGATAATAAACTTCCTCCTAATTGAGCGTCAGTGAGTTGGAAATGCAAGGAAAATTTCTAATTGCTTGCGGAATTCTCGCGCAAACCACATGAAAGGGACGAACAGACGTGCGAAATTTCTCAGCTTTTCGACCATGTAGGACGGGAACCGATAGATCGATGTCGAAGCAATAGACCCGATAATTCAGGTGGGACTAGACGAGTGCTCTTCGAGGAACATCCACCTCTACTCTTCGAACCCTCTTGTTACCGATCGTTGCTTCGCAAAACGTTGGCAAAGTTGTGGTGAAACGTGGCCTGAAGGCTATCGTTCGTTCTACGCCGGTAATTTCGTTTATGTGGGAGAAAGGTAAATTTCATTGCCGTCGAACATCTAATTGCATCGACACATCGTCAGAATAAAGTACCTGATCCTCGTTTCTCTTTGCTTTATACCAATGTGATCGAAACGTATCGCTATAGAGGTTAACCCGATTGCGATGGTATTTTCAGGATGAATAAGGATTGTTCGGTTTAGAAAGGAGTGAATGGTTAAATGGTTAGAAAGATTATTGGGAAATAGTTTCTAGACGTAACAATAAGATTATAGAGACCGCTTAATTAGAAATTTGTCCCATCCTTAAATTATTGGTGTTTCGAAGAAACTTTTTTAATTTTATGAGTTGAAAAGGCTAGTACAAAGACACTATCAAGATTATAATCTAAATTTTTGAATTGGGATATTTAACAATTTTGATATTTAGATCTGAACTTTGAATTTTAATCTTTAAATTTGAATATTGAAATTTACAATAAATCTGCATTTTTTTATGTTTAGAGTTTTTACTTTGCAGCATTAAACAGTTTGAATTTACCTTCCTAATTAACTGAATAAATTGTTTTACAGATTATTCTGAAGCATCGTTTCCCAGATCTTATTAAGATTCCCATTGTACAATAACTTATCCCTTCATCCTCCAAATCGAAAAATTAAAAAGCCTAAAATTCCACTCCCTACATCATATTTACTAAACTCCCTAAACCAAAATATCGGAAAGTACAACAGTTCCAATCACATGTCGTTGCATTTCACTGTAAACCATCTACGATGCCTGAAACTACGAACCAAAGATCCCCGATGCTTCGAAGCTTTCCACTATTGCCCGTTATGTCTTTAATACATGTTGTAAAGCTCACGGGCGGAGATTACCAACGCGTAATTATACGAAGCACGATCGTACGTCTCAGAAACTCATGACAGCGGCTTTTTTGTCCGGAATCTCGTGAACGTTTCAATCCTTGCTGGGCTTCACCTCGAGTTTCAGCAGCGCTGTAACGCCTTTATGAGGCTATTTCTCAAACTTGCAATATCGTGCCGCCCGTTCTTCCGTCTCATTAACTCCACACGCTCTTACAAGTGTGCCAGAAGGAAAAAGATCGACCCCCATGGAAGATATCCTCGCCACATTCGCGGCGATCACGAGACGCAGACGAGTGTGGCTCGCTCCTGAAATCGCTTTTCACGGCGATCCGACAACCACCAGTGTAATCGCGATCCATCTTTCGATATCTCGAGGATTTACCTTCAAATACCTTAGATCGTCTCACCAATTGATGAGGAATATTTTTTTCGAAAAGCTTCTAATTTTTTATTTTATCTATGTCGTATTTTTTATGAACGAAGTTGTTCTGATTTTAATAAAGAGTCATTTGAAACACGTGCTTCGATACGCTGCTGAATGTTTTAAAAATATTGTTTCACCTATTGTATTATTTGATTATGTTAGCATAAATAGGAGATAGATTTTAAAACTCGATAAATTTTTGCTCGTATGCCATTTTTAATTTGCAATTCTTTCACTAGTGCGTTCCCGAGATTTTGACGAATCTCTTAAAATATAATTACCGTTAAGTTACATGATATGCACCAAACACTTATGTGTACATTTTCTTTGAAGACATTAAACATATAGAACAAGAAACTTATTCCATTTTAACTATGTTTTACAAACACTTTATTGTGGAAACTTTTTTTCTTATAGAAAGTGGATTATAAATTTTTTCATACGAAAATATTTTTTACTTTTCCTGTAATCTTCTTTGTTCTACGCACGATTTATGTTTCAAGTAAGTACTTCTTTTGTTTTTTAATATCACGTATCCATTTGACGACAGCTTTTAGACACTACCTACCGGGTCAGCTTGCTACTTTCATATTTTCGAGAACATTAAACAACCGTAACCATAAAGGAATTCATCCTTCTTTTTTCTAGTGCTCTTCTAAACCATTCGTTTATCGCGGAATATCTCTTTCTGCATTCTTCTTATGTTACAAACCATAAAACCATAAAAACAAAGAATAATAAACAATATACTTATGCACGTATACTTTGTATTACGATGTTATCTGTTTTAAAGATTTTAATATCTGAATTTTGCGTTTCTCGTGATTTTACCTTCTAAGTAACATGAAACCATGTTACTTCGTACATTTTAGTTGTATGCGTAGAAAAGCAAAAAAAAACAAAGTTCAGATGTTCAAACTTTGAAGTTTATTACATTGAACTTTGTTATTTAATATGTGAATTTTTTAAAATTACTTAGAATTTTCTAGATACTTACAAAATTTCCTAAATATATTTATACACTTTGAAAAAACTTTATTTCTTTTGTTCATCGTTCATTTCGAAAAATATTATTTGTGCAATAAATATATTTGTTTGTATAAAATATGATACATTGCAAGAGTTCAATTCACAAATCAAGTGATGATTGTAGTCAGCAATTGATTGCAATAAATTGGAACAAATTTTCTAATTTCCGGCTTTATAGCAATTATGCATGTCGTTTGATGTGAAAAATATTACAACGAAAATTTCAGAAGTACTGCGACATGGAACCGATATCTACTAGACATATTGAAAATCAATGAAAAAGGGAGACGAGTAACAAGAGATATAGATGGGAGGTCGTATCAAGCAACAAAAAGCATCGATAAAGAATTAAATTCTCTTTGAAATGGTCATTATTTTATACTGTCGATACGGCGTGTACCTGGTCCTAGTATAAATTTCTACGATATGAAATTTGCCTTCTCTCATGCATGCGCGTAAATTTTTTTCCGAATCAACTTGTAATGCTTTTAATTCCAGGCTTCTATTTCGTTCGATGCTTGAAAATTAATGATTCTGCTTGGTCTCATCCTCGAAACTGCCCGCTATATTTTTCCTCTTTGATGTCCGGCTTTTTTATTCATTTTCCATCGTAAAGTTACGTCAAAAAGCTCAAAGAGACTTGGAATCGAAAGGACCCAAGAGTTAATTAGTGTTTTAATTTTAATAGCGACTTAATATCTACAAATTTGATTAAATTTATTTTGCGATAAAACATGATTTAATTAACAGATTTTTTTAAATTGCACGGCCACTTTAATGTTGTAATTACAAATATTGCTGCTATCATGTGAAAGGAACTTATCGTTAAATATGGCATCTATTAAAATTATATAAAGTTACATTGTAAGCTACTTTATAAGAAAAAAACTTAAATTTTTGTTATCATAAAATCACATGTAATGTTACAGAAACATAAATACTTGAAGCTTAATTGTACGTAATCTCAACTACAAATATACCTACAAATGTCTCACATAACTTTAATCACAAACATTCCACATAACTTCAACTACAAATATCAATTAAAGTTCAGTATTGCCAACATCACATCACACAGCTACACAGACATTTTAAAATCTCTTTCCATTTCTCACGCTCGCAATTAAATTCCCAATCCTGCACTAAAGCATACGGATATCACATTATAATCTCCCGTTGCAAATATTTGAACACTTTTATGAATCGTACAGAACTGTACTCGATTAATCTCCGATCAAAATGCGCTCGCATGCAATCAATGGGATCGATCGCCGTTCCACGCGCTTATTCGTCAGAATTCCGGTGTGCTCTTGAACGAACGACCCACAAACGTGGCCAAAAATATTTTACATCTTGCAGCCATTACAGCTACTAATGTAACACAGCCTACATCGCGTATGTGAGTACTTCGATGGAACAATCGTGCATACGATATTCGAATCACGTGTCCGACGTTAAAGTAACAACCGAAAAGGTTTCACGTGTCTTCGGGATAACTTGACTTTCGAGCTAAGCTTTTTATACTCCTTTCGACTCGTGCGGAAATTAATATGATATCTAGTAGAATTTGCGATGGTTTCCCTGCATTGTCTGCATTTGTGAATTCCTATGAAATTTCTTGAAAATGGTGCTTTTAAAAGTAGGAGAAGTTGGGGTAAAAGAAATCGGACTAGAAGTTTGATAAAGAGTAGTTTTATACAATTCGCTGACGGCGAAGAGGATACTCTTGAGCCAAGTTTTTGAGTTAATTCAACAGAAAGTTTTTGAGATGATTGTAGTGCTTAAAATTGTGGTTGGTTTTTGAATAGTGTGGTTATTATCGGCTAGTAGATTGGAAAAGTTTGAATTTGTTCTTCGAATAGGTTTTCTTTCTCCTTCTCAGGGAACAAGGAAATCAATTTAATTGGTTTTTGGAAACGGACAAAATATTTGTAAAACACAGTATAAGATGGTTTATATTATTTTTAGGAATTTTTCATAAAGATTTTTGATGAAAATTCTTAACGAAGAATATTTGCCTTTATTAATATATAGCATAATTTATCAAAAATTAAAAGATTCGGTTATCATTGTTTTGTAAATTTCATCCAAATTTCCTCCTGCTTCTTAATGCAACTACAATACAAGAGATAAATAGCTCATTGCACAAAAGCAACAGAGGCAATCAAGTTACAATGACCATCACTAGGTTGATTTATTACACTAATAAATTCTAGTCTCTTTTATGTGAATATCATTCGTATGAATTAAAGTTTGGAAACTAAGCTTTAGCCTCTTTTAGAATGAACTCCGGCCAAATTGTGTGAACGGTAAATCAATATCAACGTGAACTGCCGCATCCGAATTGGATATTTGCGACATGAATACAGTCTTTGTTTGGTAAAAACAAGAAAACCGCACGAAATCATTGTATCTTTATGCCTTTGACTCGGTACCAATCCTGGTTCATTTATAAAATACTCTTATTAGCTTTGAAGCACGTTTGCGCAATGATAAGCGAAAATGTGGCCACAACTTTCAATACCACAATGAAAACGATATATCGCGTATATTTGTTGTATTTATGTTACAAAACGTAGTGAATCGATGTTACCCAGTAAAAGTTGAGTTTCGAATGAACCACGCTGTAAAACATGCTTGTACAATAGTTAACATGTGAAAACACTGCTCGATATCAAATTACGTTCAGCCATCGAGGAATTTTTGTTAAATACGCTCAACAAATTGTAATTTCAGAGAAAGAATAAAAAAGTGAAAACATTCTTTTGACAAAAGCATAAAATTCGAGTATGGAGAAGTATTGGAATTATCGACAATAGAAGAATATCATTACGTGAAATATCAATTTTAGCTCCATTTCTGTAAAAGTTGTCTAATACTTGACTATTAACTACACGAGAGTATAGGAATATTGATTATCCTAGCCGAATATAACCTTATCTGCTATTCCAAATACGGCAGAACCTTCATTTCTATTATCTAAACGTTCTATTATCCAAATATTATATGTCTTTCGTAATTTCAGTATTATATCGCTATTATTTGCATTAGTACCTTACATCACACCACATCACAAACATAGGATATTAGGATATTAGCTATTGAAACGAAATAGGAAATACGTAATTTAGAAGGTAGAACAATTTTTTAACATCGAACCAATTATATTATAAAAAAGAAAAAGCCATTTGGATAACTAGAAACAGGAATTGGATGTAATTTTAACTTTTAATTAATTTAATTTTTAAGTTTTAAATGAAGTTGATTTCACTAAGTGGGCATCACATGTTAAAAGCCTAACTGCAGCAATTTTATTCGATTTACAATATAAATTCTAATTTATCATCCTCGATGTAAATTATCGTTTCATTTAAAAATACTTCAAGTTCAGAGCTTCGAACCGTCAATCACACGGTAATAACAAGAAGAAGAAGAGAAACACTAACGGTAGAACGAGAATCAGCGAACGAAACAACCGAAACGTCGGCTTCGAACGCGGAGCAGAACCACCCTTGTAGCGGGGGTGGCCTGTATTTCTGTTCTCGTTCAACCATAAAGCTGTCCCGAAAGATGTAAATACATAGGGTGGTACATTTATCGCGAGCGTATTTTCCGGTTGCACCGCGATTTCAACCTCCTGCTGGCTGACCTCTTATTTCAAGTGCATCCTGTCCACGTTTTCATGGCGCGGGTCAAGCTGTGAAACAGCTCCGAATTTCTGCTCTGCCACACCGCAGAAAACAACGGAAACAGGAACGTGGAGGAAAGAGATGGAGGGAGATGTTAAATTTCAGCGTTGTTTATTCAGCCGAGACCGTGCTCCTCTTGGAAAACGGGTTGCAATACGCTTTTGGGGGTTGCTATGGCTTCCCCGGTTTCTGTTGATAAGTAGGCAAGACAAATTGGTAGTTTATATGTTGTACATATTGTTGCGTGGACGCTGGTAGCCTTGCTCCATAATTATTATCGAACTACTAATTTTTATGCAAATTCATATTGAGAAAATAATTTAAAAAACGCAGCCTCGGTAGAAAATTGTGTTACTCATTAAGTGTTATACAATATCGAATTCCATTTGTATTATTTGTACTACAATTCCATATTTTAAGGTCGAATTTCATTTATACAAATTCTTAAAAATTCTTTCTGTAATTAAATAAGTCCAGATTATAAACATACAATTTTTCTCGATATTCGTTGTATTCATCTATTGTATAGCTTATAATAATTAAAGATTCTGAAAGAGAATCCGGTTGAGAGAGTTTTAGATTGAAACCTCGATGCTTTTAATTGTATCTTGCGTTCTAAATATGTATATACGTTTCGTATAGTTCTTTCGAATTAATAGCAAACATGTATTTGTAAAGATTCTTACCAAGTATAGATAATGAATATTTCTAAAACGGAGCACATTTCCAGAGAACTAATTTAAAAAATTTTATTCTTATAAATTTGAGCTGTGTCACAACATTCCCCAAACCTAAAAAGCCTAAAAAAGTTGATCTAATAATTCACAATAATCATATTAATTTAAATTATGTATTTTTTAACCACAATATTTGTTACATCACACGAATGGGATGATAACTAAAATCTATTAGTTAATCGCCGAACAAAAGACTGTTGAGGACATTATAACGAAGCGGTGCAACGAACCATTACCTTATCAAAAGCATATAATTACACAGGTTTAATTAAAATGTCGCGTCACGTCAAATATTCCTCGCTTTTCAGCTAATTTCAGTATCACTTTTCTATGAAAAATATTCGACGTTAATTGACAGAACGACAATGCAGGTACAGGTAAAAAAGCTAACAGATTTAAAATAACAAAAAAAGTGTAGAAAAAACTAACCCAAAGCAATCAGTAAGTAAAACATAATGAGCGGAAGTTAACAGAACTATCTGATTAGAGGTTGTTGATAAAAAGCTGAAATGAGTGGAATTCCTTTCGATTTCAACAGGTTCCGATCTGATTTCGCGATAGAAAAATGAAAAAAGAAATTTTCTTTGAGATTTGCATACGATTAATCAAATGATACCAAAGTTAACCCCAAGTTAATTTGTCCGCCGGTTAATCCGAGCTTTAAAGGGTACTCGAAACGAAAGCTTACCGCCGGCTTAGCACAACATCCCTCCGATCGAAGAGACACCAGAAGGTGGTGTAAACGTCTATAGACGTTGCGACGCTACTTAAGCGTATACAATGAAATTGAAATGTATCGAAGGTAAATCTAATGGGAATTGGCATAATTGCTAGAAGAGTTGTTTTCTGGTTGTTTATTAATTTTATCAGTTTTTAATAGAAAATTTTGAATTAATGGAAGCTAAGATTAGGAAAATTTTAATGAAGGTAAATTTTGATGAAGGATGACAATAAAATTTTTTGGTTATTTATAGATTTTAGTGGACTATTTTTTTCTTTTTTAGATTTTCGTGGTAAATTTTGAGTTAAAGAAGGCTAAAATTATGGAATATTTAAGAAAGTATAAAAATTATTAGGTATTCTTTATCTTGCTAATTTCATTATAAAATTGTAATTAACGAACAACAGAAAATATATTGAATTTTAAGAAAAAATCTTCAAAATTTCTTCAAGGATCGAAAATCAGAAACATTGAAAGCAAAAATATTACGAACCTCTCATGATAAACGAAACTCATTTTAAACAGGAAAATAACGCTGCATATAATAATAATGCATTAAAAGCGTACATAAATTAAAAATTAATTTTCGTCCAACTTCAATCTCAGCTGTAAACGACAATTTGAAGCGTTTCGTTCATTCTTGCATTTTTAATGTCGTATTTAATGATAGCGTTAATTAAAATCATTGACAGCAATGTCATCCGTTACGTTGACGAGATTTTCAGGAACCATCTCAATTTAAAATTTGGAATTTTAATTTGTACACTGTGTAATGTATCCATGTAATATGTCATAGAATAAAAAGTAACAATGTTGCGGAATTAAATTCAAAACAAAAGTTGTGTGTTACTATTGGTAACACAAATTCTGCTAAAAAGATCATGAAGTATTAGATATTATAATTTAACAAATTTACTAATTATAAATTTGAATAATATTATGATTAACATCTCTTCCAATTCGTTTATTTTCTTTCTTGAATGAATTTCTTTAAAATTCTGACTTAAGCTAAATTTTAACGATATAAAGTTTCTTTTCTCTTGAATTTTAATTATGTTATTTGATTATCAAAATTGCCTCTCCTAATAATTTACATTCATTAAGCATATCTAAAAATATAAAAAAAAATTTCAAATTTATTTAATATTAATATTAATATTTGTTTAATAATTTGTTTAATATTCCAAACTTTCATTAAAAATACTTTTCACTTCTGTTCAGCTTCTCCTTCAGCAAATCGAATCCGTTGAAGCTCGAGAACCTCGAAAATGTAACTATGTACTGTTCTATGTACTATGTTCCCAATTCGCAACGAAATTCGATCACTTTCATCGTAACGGAAACCGGAAGATGCGTAATACGAGCTGGTTACGAAATTCATCATACAAACCAGAACAAACCCTGTTCTTCATTTGAACAACTAAAACGTAGAAAAGATGCCAACCTTTTAGAACTCAATGACTCGTCGCAGTCATATCAATCTCCCGATTTCTGCGGTTGAAGGATTGTCTCTGCCTTCTGCATTTAAAAATCCAGCTCGAAATTTCTCTCGAAATTAAAGGGAAAACAAATTCGCAGAGTATCAACCCAGTTCTCGATGGAACGATCTCAGTTTTAATTGTATAACATTGCGAAGAAAAATAGTGAAATGTATTTATTCTCGCATTGCACAATTAATAGAAAAGACTTCTCTCCATTAAAAATTAACGTAGGAGTTCAACTCTCAACTCGGTATATTTTCGACATCTAAATTTTGTATTAAAAAATTTTTAAAGGTTTGGAGATTTGAAAATTTGAAAACTCGATGATTGCACAATTTGAAAGTTTGAGAATTTGAATATTTTACTATTCGAAAACATACGAAATCCATAAATTTTATAATTATTAGAAGCTACAGTGGTGCGATTACAATTGTATATATCTTCAGATTAATATCCTTTGATCAACACGCTTGCAACGCTACGACATTAAAAAAATCCAATTAGTTAAACGTTTTATCGGTAGTAAACGCTTTCTACTGAGAAACTACATTCTTCGATTGGAACATTTCTAGATTTCGTTCTTGGATTGCAGCGAACCGAGGATGTAACGAGGTAGAACGGAAGTTAACTTTTCTATTTCCGTGGCCAAATGGACAATTCAGATAATCTAGTTAATGGAACAAAGTGATCGTTTATTTTAACCGTGGCAACTTATTGTAATATATTTTACAAAGTCGTAAGTCCACTTTATATACAGATGCGAAGAGATTTTTGTAAGAATCAATTCGTATAAAAATCTTTATCAAAAACCTGTTATATCATACATATTAATATATTATCAAGATTTCATTGGAATCAACGATTCTACGAATTTACAAATCAATTTTTAGATATTAAAGAGCCAATAATGCAATCAGGTCATTCTCTAGTAAATATTTATATAATGTATGAATATACACAATGATTATTAATTTATTGCAGGAACAGTTTCAAATTCTACTGTGATTCTAACTATAAATATTTTCTTTTCGCAACGCATAAATATTGATTGAAGGTATTCGTTCGAAAACAGGATAAATATTGACACCAGATGTGGGAATAGATGAACGCGCATCCTATTTATTCTTCTATAGAATATTCATCAGGCAACGATCGAAAAAATACAATACAGTGTAAGTCGATTACAAACAACATGTTTCCATAAACATTTTCGCTGTGAACATAATTAAACAATGCAGAGGTATCAAAACTTACTGCAAAATAATTCCCACTCTTACAGGGCTGTTCTTCTTTTTCCATAACTTGGTCAGTCTAATTAATGAAATCACATATAATCGGATTTTTTTCGATCAATGCAAACATGGTGTTGTAGTTATGTTATATACTATTATATATTCATTAAAAGTTTGTGTAATTGTGTAGAATTTGAGTTTCAATAATTCAGACAATCTGATGAAACATAATTCTATAAAAAATTTAAATTAAATTATAACAACTGACGTTTTTGAAGGTGTTGTGCCTATTAATAATTAAATATCATACTAAATTATGAATAATATCATGATTACTGCAAAGATACTTTTAAGAAAATATTAAATAAACAAAGATATTTTTAAAGAAAATATTAAATAAGATACTATTATACGAAAGGTCTTTAGTAATGAGTGCTCGTCTAAAATAATCAAAATAATTATTTTGATATTAACTGGAAATTACAATATATTTTTAATAACAATTTCCCAGGATTTTTAAAGAGTGTACAATTTTTATTAATATCTATATTTAAATATTTCAACATATTTTGTTATTATGATCAAGATCTTTTATCTAAACCAATTTTCAAGACGTAACTTTTGCATCATTGTTTAATTAATTGTTTTAATTTGTGGCATAATAAAAATGCAATAAAATAAAAGGCAATCGAAACATACATTGATGAATGTTTTTAGAGAGAATGTAATAAACAAAGATCTATTTCAAACGTACTCGTGGCGCGTTTCGTTTGCAATGCATGGAAATTTTTCGACAACATTACAACGATAAATATTCGCGATTGAAATTTTATCATCTCGATTTTGCACTACGCAGAAATTCACATACGTATGTCTCTCGGATAAATTAATTTCGGGGAAATTGAAATCAACTGCCGAAGCGAATGGTATTTCCCGATTATAAATTGATGCTGAGATTGATGCTAGCTATAAAACAATTTTTTCGTTTAAAAACATGAAAATTCGAATAACTTTTTCTTTCCCTCTTCTTATATTTTTGTACTATCATTACATTCATTATTAATCATAAATTAATAATACAGGTGAATATAATTAATGGTGTGTAATGGAACCAAATAGTATCTATATGCATATAATTAGATTTCTACCATAATGAGAGCCCACATTAACTTTGCTAAAGATACTTGTATATATGCAATAATTACAAAAACAAACATTCTGACAATTTTTTAATCCTAGTGTTAAAATAAAAATGGTCAAATGGTCAAGGGATATTTAAATTGTAATATACATTTGTTTAATATCGTAATAATTATCGAATAATAATAATATAAATAATAAATGTTCATCGTTCATTGAATTTCCAAATAATATATCAGATATAAAATGTAAAATATAAAATTTTCAAAATATATGCCAATTTCTGCATAGATCCTATTCTTTTAATTATTCTTATACAAATATAACTTGCGTAAGCATTCTTAATGTAGCAATTGTGCCCTTTCTTCATATCATTCACACAAGAAAGAAAGAAGAAAAATGTAATCAAGATTACAAAGAATTATACTTATTTCCTCCCTCTATTTTAAGTTACTCCAAGGCAGAGAACAGACAAACTTGGCGTGTGTTTCACCAACTTCCTGTGTGTTTCCTTCGTGGTTGATAATTCAGATTAATGCGTTTCTTCAAACAAAAAGAGAGCCAACGACGTTGCTTTCGAAGTCTGGAACGGAAGTGGC
The DNA here is from genome assembly GCF_000188095.3 of Bombus impatiens. Lineage (NCBI taxonomy): Eukaryota > Metazoa > Arthropoda > Insecta > Hymenoptera > Apidae > Bombus > Bombus impatiens. The sequence continues at coordinate 116,886 of NT_178907.1, read as the reverse complement.
GCATCAATCAATTTCATCCCTTGCCACACAATACACAGACCCATTCCATCTTGGCCCTTTCTTTCACAACAGCTTCTGTAGTTCTTTTCGCCCTCATCCCCTCGTCCAATGATGACCTTAACCGGAATTAAACACAGCTCGTTTTAATGATTGCTCGGCCCAACTCGTCGAATTTCGAAAATTCCACCGCGACGAGAACTTTCGATATTCGCCCGATCAGATTCTTTCTTCGCGACGAAAAGACAGAAGGTTCTGATGCTTCGCTTTATCTCCTCTCCAGTAATATTGTCGCCTTCGTCCCTTTGTTTCGTCGCCTGGTTAAAGAATAAAATTGCCGGTCGAGCGGAATTGCCATGGGAAATCACAGCCCTCCGTTTGGCGACAGTGGCAACTTTCCTTTTCGGAAACCATAAGATTCTTTTTATCGAAACCATAAGTTGTTTTTATTTCATTAAATAGAAGAGTGAGTTATTAGCTATTCTGACAAAGTACTGTATCGTAAACTTTTTATATATGATATGATATTTTGTACCGATGTATTAGGTCGCAATTTTCTTTCACGAAATTACATTAGTTTTAGATAAAGAGATTGAAATGTTAAATAGTAATTCTGTAAGTTAATGTAAATTCTAAACACATTTGTTAAATTTGTGAAAAAATTTTAAGATGCAAAAATACAAAAAATACATATAATATGCAAAAATATATAAAGTAAGCAAACTAAAGTACTGTGTATGATATAATAGAGAAAACAATGCTCTACATACACTCCACTTTTTTAATTATACCAGAAAAAATACGAATTTGCAAAAATATAGTCCGTAGGTTCAAATGTAATCTGTTTATTGGATTAGAAATTCAGGTGAGGGAATATTTGGTCTTCATTGAAATGTTACGTTAACTGTCGTATCTTTTAAAACTCAATTATTTAATCCTATAAAACTTATTGTCTCTTATCTCGAGATACTTTGTAAGATTTGTAAGTTTGAAAAGTATCATGAAAAACTAAAAAAGATGCGAATATTCGAGACGTATAGATTTTCGACAAGGTTAAAAAAGACCAAGAGTGCCTCGTTTTAATTCTCGTTCACGTTGGTTGGTTTCATACGAAATAACTTAATTTCCGATCGACTTGAAAATTTCATAGGATCTGGGGATGCAAAAATTTTCCAAATATCGAAAAGTGTCACGTTTATAGGTGCTATTATAATCGGGAAGTCGATGAGCAATAGATTCGAATAGCTAGAACCCTCCTTTATTGTAGAGCTAAATGTTAGTTCGTCCACATGGACGAACAGGATACAAGTATTTCAAAACCAATTATGAAATGATAAAACAACGTTGGACAGTTCAGCAATTGGCGTACGACATTTGTTGAGCAGAAATTTCCACGACAGCTTTACATTTTGATGAACGAGTTTCCTGCTGTATAAAAAAAAAGAAGGAAGGGGCTCACGAAGTTTCTCGCGCTAAGAAAGATAAAGAATAAATAATATTATTTAAAAAGTTACAATAGTATAAATATGTTAAACTAAATAATTTTTAATCAAAACGAATACAGAAAATAGCATCAGTAGTAAAATACTTTTTTGATTTGATACTATTTTGATTATATTTTAATATATTATTATTATTATTGTTTAGTCCGTGCCTTTCGGCTTTAGACAAACTTTCGGTTTTACATCTCTTACATCTAATTCTCTTCTTATATGTCTACCTCCCCTCTTTTCCACTCTATTCTACTCTACTCTATTCTATTGCTAATTTTTTATATCTTTTTATATCTTTTTATATTTAAAAACTAAGCATTAGGGACTATAAATTATCAACTAATGACTAAAAACTATATTTTAATATAATATAGCTTGTAATAGTTTGATGTACATAAATCTTCTTTCTATTTCTACTTACTATTTTCGTTCGTCTCAGTGGCCGATCTAATTGTTTCTATTCTTGTTTCTTACGTGTATTCTTCAGCTTCGAATATATGAAACTAACTTTATATCTTGTATTAATATGTGAATAAATTGAACTATATTGAAAGTTAATGTTGTTGTAATAACTAAAATATAAATTATTTTCTCTCTCGGATTATATGATTAAAAATACATGCTTTCAGCTGCTTTTTAATAATTTTAAATCAATAAGGAAAATGTAGTAAAAGTAAGAGAAATTCGCATCGAATATTTTCATACATACGCTTTATAAGATAATTTCAATATCAAAACAATTTTTCATCTTTAATCTTACGATACTTCAAGCAAGTATCATTCCTTAGAGAATAATATTTTAGGTAAATTCCTGCCTCAAACCAACTATATCCAATCGTCTGCTTTGACATCCGTTTATCCAATACATTTATCGTCACCATAGGAACGTCGCGTTGATAACACGATAACTTCAAAACCCGTCTTTTGCTCGAAAATTGCCCTGATTCGTAGGAAACGTATCGTGAAATGACGAATTTAATCGGCACCCACGCGTGTTTTGCGTCAACGGGTGCGAAATTTTTGATCATGAGCAAAGGGAACTTCCGCTATAAATTTCCTGTGTGGCTCGAGCGAAAATGTTCGCCTAAAGCGTAACATTGGCGCGCATTTCGAGAAGGTGAGAAGGTAGAAAAACGAATAAGCAAGCGTAAATACAGTGGATCATGTGTTATAATGATCGCGTGAATTGCTATTCCGGTACGCTGAATCGATACGACGTGCTTCCAAGAAGTATTGTACGCTAATTGCACTCCAGAATCATTGTAGTAGACTGATTACGAGCAACCGAAATGATTCTGTTCTAGCTGAATGATTAATTGATCATTAACTGATTGGTTCTTCGCGTTGATGAGAACCATCCTATGGATTACTAATTGCGTGTCTCAAAGTAATGGGTATTAGTGAAAATTTTATGTGTTCGTGTGTACATAGTTGTTATTATTTCTATTTACTTGAAACATTTGTGGAGGAAAAATAGATAGAAATTTGGTATACCCGTTACATGCCATTAATTTCATTAGAGGCGAATTTATGAGGAACAGAAGAAGATAATATTTTTCAGATATATTCATCAAAATTTATGTTATATAGTTATATATTATATAGTATATTTATATTATATAGTTATATTTATGGATATTAAGAAAGTTAAATGATATTGTAATATGCTTTAAAGTTTATTAGTAAGTTAATTAAACCTACACATATGGTATGTACTAATCTTTCTCAGAAGTAATTTATAATTTATATTAATTGTTAAGGTCATTAGATGTATAAACAGAGAAACGCGTGGATAAATTGTAAGGTAGAAAATATATTTTAATACAGAAGTGTAAGTACAAGTAGGATGATAATTTGAGCTGGTCCAGATCCGCACGCTAGCAGTGTTACCCTATAACTGAAAAACCCGAAGCCAACGTCGCCTGTCTGCTGTTTATGGTCTGCCTTCGTCCCAGTCTTTTGTCTATACGCTGTCAATGGCTTCAGTGCTTGAGAAAACTAAAAAGGCCAGATGTAGAGTTTTCTTAGAAGTGATGACCACTTCGACATTAATGTAAATAATAAAACATGATGTGAAAATATTAATTTTGACTAAATATTAGGTTGTCCCAAAAGTTTCTTTCGTATTATAAGGAAATAATAGATGCACAACATTTTTCGTTTCATATTATTTTATTGAATTATGTATGATCCATTTTATTCTATTGAGATAAAGACCGCAACACTAGACAGATTAGGCTTCATGTTTGGGACAACCTAATATTTAAAAACAATTTCTTGTTATGTTCTTGTTTTTTTTCTAGAAAATATAAATTTTGTGTAGTAGGAATAATAAAAAAATGTAGCAAAAGTAGTATTAATTGGAACGTAGGAACTACTAAGGAATGTATTAATTAACGACAGCGTTATTGTTGTTTGAAGCACATACATAAACTAGTTATGTGTATATACGTAGAAATTTCATAAAGTTTGGCTGCTCTACTACTTACGAGAACAATAATGCATTTCAGTAGACCCACTCAATTATTCATGTTCTTCAGATATCATATATTCATTTGTGTTCATCACTCAACGTTGTAGACCATATTGTATCGAAATCGCAATTCGTGTTAATTACCATCGCAAAGTTGACATTGATATCCTCAACTAAATAAATATTCTATACTAAATAAATTTTTAACAATATATCATCTATTATAATACATTCGTTGTGTAATTACAAAACGGGATTATTCCATGCTTGGACTTAACACTTGTCCTAGAATGTAGGTAAATACCATTTTGATACATAATGATACCTTAATAAGAAAATGAGGATAATAAGCAATAAAAAATAGAAAAACATTATCTTCATTATATTCAAATATTATCTTATTTTTCATTCATCTTCGGAGAAACAATTTGTAATAGCGTTGTAGACACTTCCTTCAAACTACATATTTTTATATGTGTATTCATTAAACGCCATAAAACTTAAATAGAAGAAGAAACAGAAACAAATATCGTATACCACAATTCTACGTGTGTGAGTAATAGCAAAAAACCTAAAAAAAAAAAAAAAAAAAGAAATCCCATATGAAATATCGCATTAACGTAACGACTAGTAATGAGTTAATAATAACTTCCAATATTACAGTGCAATTTTCCCTCGACGAAAAACCAGCTAATATAAAACTATTAGAACAACTAATCTAGAATTTCACTTTGACCGAACAACGTCTCGGCGCCTCTAATATTTTTAATTGTTGATTCCACTTGACCAGTCTCACTGAGCAGAAGTTTGCGAGCGGTTCTTAGTTCGGCGAAAAATGGCAAAATAAGGAATAAAGTGATTGAAAAATGGGCGTATGCGGGTCGAGAGTAGGCCATGCAAAGCGAAAACATTTTACGTGCCGGTACGTGGGATACATTTTGCACAGTAGTGGCAGGAACTTTTTGCTCGCAACGCGTTTCTTTTCTCGGAGAGGCAGGAAGTGGTTCTTCGTCGTCGAGCTTCTAACTATCCAACAATCGATTTTCTATTTTTTTCTCTTTCTTTGTCTCTCTCTCTTTCTTTCGTACGTTCGAAACATATTGTGAATCGTAACTCGCGGGAATTGTGTCTCAGCCCTAGCCATCGATTCTCGCGTAGAGATGCTGAGTGTATGTGCGTCTTGACTCCGTACCGTCGAAATGTTCGACGAAATTTATGGCGTTGAAATAAAATGTCCTGAACCGCAAACCTAGGGAGTACAAGGAGAAAAGGACACACCAAGAAAATTTAATAGGGTTGGATTTAAACTGCATCGTGAAAATAATAATTTCCGCTAAAGTGGGAAGATTTTCTGCAGAAACGATACGATTATTAGTACCATTGGGTAGTCTTCTTTCTTTTAGATTTTATTGCTTTTTTCGTTGTATATTGTTTACTGGTCGGATGATATAGGAAAGTGATAAATTTGAAGAAACGTTTGATTCGTTTTGATGAGATGGAGCTGTTAAATTTTAATATGTAAATATCTTAGAAAACTGTGCAGAAGACACTTAAATGATAAATTGACTACTTTTGTTCTTGGAAAATTTGCTCATTTTAATTTTGTAGTGATCAAGTTTTCAGAAACTAAACGATTAATCCCTGATGAGATAGATTCCTGGTTCTTACTAACACAGTATACATTTTTATTTTTTAAGATTCCTATTCTTTGTAATGCAATGTACATCATTTTTTCTACTAATATTATTTTTTTGCGTATTTAAAAAATATACGACTAACAAATAACAAAGTGTTATATACATTTTGCTATATAAAATACGATTAGGAAAAGAAGAAATTAACAAGTAATTAGTAACTGATGCGATGTCTCACTTTCTCAAGCTTTCATGAATTAAAAAGGAACAGCATCAATGTGAAGTTCGGATTAATGCCATTTATGCAAGAATTTCGGAACGTTTTAAATAAAATCGCAGGCTATGTATAGTTCCCTGCATAACATTATTATATACATTCACATTTCATATAAACAAACTGTAATATGTAAATATTACAATTAATAAAATTAAAGCGGCACGAAATACATTAACGTGGTAACATCAATTGGAAAGTTAAACGATGCAACTCTACTATTTTCATTTAACAATACAAAAATATTATCAGTATTATGGTCGCATCAAAATTATGTTGATTATAAGTGGTGAATATCTTTTAATGCTTTAATATTATATTATGATCTATAATATATATTATGATGTTGTACGAGTGCCCGAAGTTCATAATAATTTTGTTATCGTTTGCAAGATACAAGATGCCCATCATGAATAATAATTTGTACAGAGGAGGACATTAAAATAAATTACTCCAAAATGTTTATTGTTTAACTTCGTACCAACGAATGGTATACACAACAAGTTTAATGAAATATTATATTATTAATACAGTTCGTTTGATATGTATAATGTTTCTCTCGAAAGAAAATAATTTCATTATAAAATTTGATTTTTCAATTCATTGGATAATAATTACTATATACAACAACAATATAAAAATAAAACAAATCTCGTTATCCAAATATAAAAAAGTGATCTACAATTAAAATAAAAATAATTTGACAAAGAATATTTTTTGTTAAGGCAACTGCAACAATTCTTTTATCTCTTTATTACATATTATTTAATAATATTTTCTCACTAGTTCCATTTATCCAAATGAGATAACTGAGAATGTTTTGTATTATGTATTATTTATACGATTCAATACTTCACTCACAACATTCACAAAGAATCAATACCTTAAGACATAAGACTAATTCCTTCGCGCATAATTTTACGAATCGATGGATACAAATTCCGATATTAATATGAAGTAATGACGGGTATCATGAAACGATGTAATTGCTTCGCAAAGCAAGATTTTACTTCATTTTCTCGTTCAAATAACATAAACTATGCTCGCGCGGTTGCGTTTCTTAAAACAGAATTTCTTCCGGTTTGTTGCATTGCTCGAGGTTCGTTGGACGCATTCCCACGACGGAATACCTCGTGAAGCTTTTCCAGGGAATTCATCGAGGGCACAAGATAACCGACTTAACGGTAATAACCCAAGCGGACGTCTATTCCCATAATGGAGCGTGAATATCCGGATGGGCTGCCAATAGACGACAGTTTTCGCGATTTCACCCACCTGCACTCGATTCATTTCATGCTTTCGTCAGTTTCGGGTAAGGTTCCTCATTGGAAACGACACGAAATCCTTCCTTGACGAATGATCGTCTGATAGAACGTAATTTGAGTGACATTTATAAATGAAGATATATTAGGATCTGTTTTTGGAATAAAATTTCCATTTTAATTCAACGAAGTTTAACCTAATTTATTAGGATCTAATTTAATTTAGTAGGAGGTATGATGTTAGTAATGCTTTTTACTACTAATTTATCTGTTTATTAATATTGCTTTGGTCTATCTAAATTATACCAGATTTTGAAGAATTTTTATAAATTATTTTTATAAAGGGAAACTTAAGTAGCACAGATTACAAACATCTGATAAGTGTAACATTAATATGAAATATTAATGTAGAACAGGTTAGCATTATAGTAATAATTTGACGATTTAGCGAAGATAGTAAAATAAGGAAAATGTAAATTGACCCATTCTTTCAATATGTTAATAGATATATTAAATCAAATTCTCAATACTTCGAATAAAAAATTGGCCATATTCTATAATATCCTTGGTTGACGAGAACAATCAGGAAATGCCGATAAATGTGTTGTACGGAACGGGAGAACGAGAGAAACACATAAACGACGTAAAATTAGCGAAATCTTGTGTCTAGTCATATCGAGTCACATATAAAATTCCGAATTTAGAGCAATCGCGTGGAAAAGCCATTCTATCAGTTAGAAACAATTTACGATGCCTTTTTCGCGAAATCGAGCAGAGAAATTGGAATTGCTCGCGGACAGCATTTTACGCTTGACAAAATCTCACGTCGCCTATTATCTCAAAACAAAGGCATTATTGTTTAAATCAGACCATACTTTTATCGTAAAATTTTCCAAATACATATTACTCTTATTTCGCATCTCTATTTTTCGAACAACCTTATATTTTCCAATATCCTAATTTAATGAATTTATAAATATAAAAAATTACTTAATAATGGTTCAACGTCTAACAGTTAGATAATGTTTAATATCAATGAAGATATTTCTTTTTAATATTGAAAATCCAAGAATTTCATATCTTTCAGTTATAGTTTTGATAATTTTTTTTTAATTTATACATGTCTCTAGGAAACATTACAGTTAATACTATTCTATGAATATTCAATCTTTATCATATTCATCATTCATATTTTTTAAATACGAAATTTCATATGCACAAAGTCTCAAGAAAAATACGCAAACAAGACGAATAAGAACATCCTCATGTGCAATTCTAACTATTTACTTAACAGAATACAAGGTATATATCTGAAAATGTAACCTTGAAATTGTCATCTGTACTGGCTTTTATTAAATTAACCAAGAAAATGTCGACGAATTTGTAGAGTTTGCCTATTTTCTTTCTCAAGGAAGATGGCTATGATTTCGTTGTTAGTAATTCAGATGAAAATCATTGTTAGCGGAGCGCAACGAAACGCGATACGATGTTGCGAACATAGAATAATGAGATACGATATAAACTTTTTAATGGGCACACCATATTGCAACATTTGGTGAATATAAAATATTGATTTTTTATCTTTTTGCTGTTCGTTACGCAGTTTCTGAAAGTTTATTGAAGTTTATTGTTATCACATTAGCAGTGCAATTTGCGACTTTTACAAAAATGCAGATGTGTCTATTTTTACACAAAAAGGTGAAAAATACACGAAATAAAATGAGGAGATCCAAAAAATTCCAAAACGCTCAAGCTAAAACAGCCTAAAATTTTTATTTCTTGCAACAACTGTTTCTTCAAATACACATCTTTCCAAAAAATTACGCACGGTTTTATTTTCACAAGTTTACATCTGCGGAACAGACTGAATATTAAAACGGACAAGACAGGCCGTTTTCAAAAAGTATCTCTAATTGCAGTGCCACAAATCTTGCGTTTCCAAGCGAGAGCATTCCCGTGTTCTGACATAAATCCAGAAAAATACACAAGGTTGCATCTGTGTTACATAGAAAGCTTGCGCGAGCACGTTTCCATTATCATATCCAGTGCAAACATTTCGAGAAGCAACGGCGACGGGAATCTATTTCAACTTATCGAAGCAATCTCTAGCGAGTAGACACACCGTGCCGTAAGATGATTTCGCGGGGAAGAGAATACGGTGGCACGTTTCAAGGAGAAACATCGCGCACGGTACTGACAATGAGCGCCAGTAAACTTTTAAGACGATAAGCCGACGCCGAATTGAGCCAGTAATCGAAACAAACGCAATTTTCAATTCGCGAAATTCCATCGAATGGAGGAGCGAAAACATGTTTGTGTTTGCGATTTCGATGTTTCTACATATCAAACACGTGCATTAGGATGTATGTATTCTCAGTTTTAGTGTAAGATAGACGTAGTACTTAAAATAAGCTCACTAGTTCTTTTATTTGAAATCTCTATAGAGTAAATGGTTTATTACGATAAAAATTTATGCCAATAAAACGATAAATGGATTTGATTGATCAAAGTTCAATTTGATGAAGCATTAATTGAAATGTTGTTCGCAAAGATCAGATAAATATAAATTTTTACTGTATATTAAGAACAGATCATTTGCTGAACGACGAAAAAGAACGTAAGCAATATAATTTCTACGTAAAGTTGTAAATAAAATATCTGTTAAATTATTTGTTTCACGAAGAGTTATATAAATGAGTATTTATATTTCTTCTGTATAATATGGGATTTAAAAATATACTTCTCGTACTTTGAAGCACCATTAATATATATAGGACGAATTTAAAATTTGTGTTTCAAATTTACAAACTAACTTCATTTGAGTTTTATTCAAAAAGAACTTCTCTTATTTATATGCTCGTCAATGTACATCTCCTGTTACAATGAGAATAAGATTTCGCCTGTAGGGGGTTAAATCCATATTCCCATCAACGAAAATCAATGAAATTGAATTTACCGGAAACAATGCTTCATATTGATTTCGTGTTCTTCCCACTGTACAGATCGAAATTGTCGTTTCGCTGGAAATCGAAGTTCATGAACACAAACCGACTGTTAATCATTCTTGTTACTCCACACATGCTCTCGCTTTTGGCGATCCATTGCCTCGAGCGTGAATTTTAATTGAAGCTTGCATTAACGTGGCTCCACAAAGCTCCGATTGTTATTAATTTCCAAAGGCAGTTTCAGTTTTGTGCTGGGATCTATTTGCTGACGCCGAGTACAGCCGAAAAGTTTCTGGAAACCCGATTCATTTGTATTATGAGAATTATTCTGATTCAATATTCAAACGCCCACTGCGCTCACTTCCGGTTTTCAGTCGCGATTCGTTGAAATTCTCCAACGAAATTCAGAATCTGTTCGACCGCTCGGGAAAAAGTCCCTCTGTTAAGGTAATTAGTTTTTCTAGATGATGAAGAAAAATGAAGTTTCGAAATAAAGTTTTGCGATGCTGCCGCCTGGAAACTTTATTCTTTGAATGATTAAGAGCTGCAGATGTAAGATTTATTCAGAAATGTTCTTTACTACTACTTTCCAATATGTAGGATTTTAATTAAGATTATATGTATTTTTGTCATTTTTTTCAATGTAATTAGAATAAAGAGAAACCTAATTGGAAATTGATATTTTAATTTGAATATTAAAAATATTCCTACTTATTATTCACATATGTATTAGGTCCTTTGCGTATTGCGTTATCATTCTGTATTTTAGAAACGTAAATTTGTTTTGAATTTTTCTAGCGAATGACTGGATACATGGATATCCATCCATGTAATATCACGAATACTTGGAAAGTATACTTCAGATTAGCATGAAAAACAAGAGTGTATCATCACTTTAACCTTTAGACTTTAGGTGCACGTGACCGATTGTGTCCTGGGAATGTCTGCACAGTTTATACGAAGTGAGTAAAAGAGATTGTAAAATAGAACAAAAGGGAATGGGCAGATGTAGGCATATATTGTGTGGAAAAATACATGCGGAAGGTAATAGATGAATGAAATTGGGGGTGAGAGTTATTTCGCATTGTTAAGACATTTTGTGCTGTCCGGTTAGAAGTATTGTGCTGAACTGTATATTAACTACATACTTAAATATATTTCTAGAAATATTACAAAATATATTCATTTACATTAATCTATATACATTCAGGTGTTTATTAAGTATACAATTATTTATGGTGTTTATTAAGTATACAATTAAGTATACAATTATTTTACGATTACACATATTATTGTATTTATGGAAGATTAACCCTTGACCGTTATAGAAACATATTAATTTTGTGGTTAACAAGCTTTGAAGATATTTTAGTCGATTTTTAAATAATAATTAACTAACAAAGAATCGAAATACAGAACCCAAATTAAACTCTTTAGCTTATAATATTCTCTAAATTGTGTACCATTTGCTGACAAACACCATGTACACGATATTACACGACATTTCGTTCTACGAGCATTCCTCAGTTTGTTCAAACCCCTAACGCGACAAAAAAGCAGCGACAGGAAGGTTAGGTCCGTTAATTCCTGGGCTAAAACAAAGCAAATGGCATAGATCTGCGAAAATGCTCCCGAAGTGTAGATCTCAAATATGCGACCAGGGATTGAGCGTAAAGCTTTGTTTTCCCTCTCCCTTTCTCTACTTCGAGCAATCCTCGTTGTCCTTAATTCCTTATCAAGCAGTAAGTGGAACTGATTAAACAGATTTTGTCCTCTGTCGTGGACGTTGAGCTCTGTCGAGGGTATTAAGTTGAATTACATTTGTAACAGTGGCCCGTGTCGCTTGGAAAATGTCACGCAGAGGAGGGGTTAATGGTGGGAGGCAAAAAAAGAAGGTCAAGGCGTCGATGCAGAATAGCGCAAATGAAAGAACCCTCCGTCTCGACGAGGATTAATTAAATTGTTTTTAAAGCAGCGTTCGAGCGGAGGGCCTTGTGAATATTAACGCTAATTAATTGCGCCGTTAGACTCTTGCTGCGGTATCAGTCGCGGATATACGACGATATTTAAAATTTAGTTCGAAAAATTTAGTTAAAAAAGAAGTTACCCGAACAGCTTATGTAATTCAAGTAGCGCTACAATTTTCTATCAGCAAAAAAACTTTTATTTAAACTGCGATTCAATGCATATCATCAAGTAGAATTCTATTATAAATCTGCCGTAACCTAATTATAACCATTCTGCATCCGAATAATATTACTCTGTTCAACAAACGAAAAGAATTCTAAAATATTAAAAATCTTGAAATAATCGCATTTAGCATTAGTTCGATTCTTTCATATTTTGTTAAAATTTCAAGTTAACAATAAAATAATACAACTAGACAAAAAATGACTCAGAGGAAATATGAGATTTAACTTCAACAATCTAAATCGAAACCCAAATACATACATCAACTTCCATGGTCTTAACCTCTTCCAGAAAGGGGGAGGAAAAACAAAGGAAATAGAGGTTATCAGCAAGCGTGATCACCACCCACGTGGTAACCCTACGCGAGACGCCTCGTTGCCAAAACATCATGTTATAGGCCCGCAATTATCTCCAATCAAGATAACATGCTTAACGAAAGAGGACGAGATACCCACAAATTTCATCGGTCATTACCCATTCGTTAATAATATCTTGTGTCTTTCAGTAAACCGTACACGCACACGTGTTGCATTCGCCATTAAACGCCCTCGCGTACCTAATTGCAACGTCTTGGCTTGCGATTCCGCTAAAACGCTATACAGAATATCAGCAAACCTGTGCGCGTTTGTTTCGTCAGGCGGATAATACGAAAGTTCGCGTTTTGAAACGTTCAGAGGGGATGTCGGATTTAACCTACCCTTTTCCCCACAGCCCCTATCCTTTCTCGCGGTGTCGCGCTCACAAGATTAGACGTGCTCTAATCAGATAATCTTATTCAACCCTTTTCCGCGGAATTATAGACAACGGAGCACGAGGCTGAATAATATTAGCAAACTCCATTCGAACTAGTTAAGAGGATGCCCTTTATTCCGATCCTCGAATAACCTTTGCTTCTTCGTGACCAGAATTTCTGACTGCTCGTGATGGAATGACTGATGACTTATGAGATTGTCTTCGGGTAGATTGAAGATGGCTCTGAATGATAGGAAGTCGTTTGGAATGGTTTTAAAGAGTTGAGGTTTGAAAGGTATTTTGAGATAGAATGCAGAAAATTATAAGTTTAACGGAGAGTGATCTTTAGAATAGGAAATAATAAATATGATATTATATATATATATATATATATATATATATATATATATATATATATATATATATATATATATATATATATATATATATATATATATATATATATATATATATATATATATATATATATATATATATATATATATATATATATATATATATATATATATATATATATATATATATATATATATATATATATATATATATATATATATATATATATATATATATATATATATATATATATATATATATATATATATATATATATATATATATATATATATATATATATATATATATATATATATATATATATATATATATATATATATATATATATATATATATATATATATATATATATATATATATATATATATATATATATATATATATATATATATATATATATATATATATATATATATATATATATATATATATATATATATATATATATATATATATATATATATATATATATATATATATAT
>NT_178907.1:66661-101957 GCF_000188095.3 Bombus impatiens | reverse complement strand
AGATTAAAGAATAATAAGTTTAACGAACAATAAGAGGAACGAATAATATGTCTTACGAATAATAAATTTAACGAATAATGAGATTAACGATTGATAGGTTTTACGAATAATGAATTTAATTAATGCTATTAACAATGTTCCGGGATACAAACGAATCCACGGTCAACGGGATAACCCTTTACTATGCGTAGAATAATTTTTAACACAAAAATACGATTGCTGAGACACTCGGTAAATTGCTCGATGTATCACTTTCCAAGGCGATCACACGAATGAATATCTGATGAAGATCTTTTTTTGCTATACGACTGCATTTGTTTGTTATATGCTCGCTGGAGGCATCGAGAAGGTTCCAATCGTCGTTGCTAGGCAGTTTCTGTCAAAAGTTTGTTGTATACTCTTTGGAAGCATCGAGAAAGATCCAAACGCCGTTGCTAGGCAGTTTCTGTCTGGAGATTGATTCCTAATACAACGTGTGTCCCATTATATCGACATCTCTAAAGTACAATTCTATGTGATTTCTAGGGAGAACAATACAACCGATCCACACCTTCGTCAGGCAAAACGTTTATTCCGTGACCGTGGCTACGTTCGGCGACCAGTTGTCACCTCGAACCCACTTTCGCTTTCACAAATATCAAACAATTACAAATGACAATTGCTTAATTACAGTTATGATAAAATCTAGGCTAAAGCATTAGAAGGCTTCCTCAAAATTGCAAAGGGAAGGCTCCGGTTTTCCTTTCATCTCCGACATATATTTATTATATATATATATATATATGTCGGAGAGGGAAGGACAGCGGGACTTTCCGTCGGGAATTCTGGGAAAAACCTTCCATCACCATAGTCAAGATTTTAATGTTTAAGCAATAAAAATAAGGAAAACAACTTTTAATGTTCCAATCTGGCGTTACGACGATGGGTTCAGGTTTAAGGTGACATAACGGGTCACCAGACCACGGTCACGGGAGGGCCGCGTACCTGACAGAGGCACGGAATGATTTTATGACTCTTCTTAAAAACAAGGATTGACCCGAGAAGCGGGGACAGGAGTATATAAGGGTAGGTTCATCTGGATTCAGGGAGTTTTTTAGTTAGTTAGTCGTTGAGCGAATTGCCGAGTAAGTCACGCTGATACTGGTCATCCCGTGGACCGTGGATTCGTTATCGAACCTGGATTCGTTGTCACCATCATCTCGGACATCCTATTGCCGTTACTCAGAGCCTCTTGTAGTGCCCACATTCGCACAGATAAACACTAACCACATCCGCGACGGTAAAGTAAGTAAAGGTTCATAGAACGCCCCAAAGTGTCAACCTGACTCCGACATATATATTATATTATTGATATATATATATTTATATTATATATTGAGATAAAGAAGATAAAGAAGATAGTATTCATTCTTGTCAGGATCTCTGAATGTCTATCAAGAAATGTGCAAGATTATGAAATAATAGATATAGTATTGAAATTATGTGAAATTATGATATTTTCATCGACGATACAATAATCTTAACTGTAATAGTCTAATTTTTAAGTTATCTTATTAGTTGAGATAGTTTTATGATTACATATTTCTAACTATCGTTTGTAAAGATACCTATCTGATGCTGTTTTGTAATATTTCAACATTAAACATTAGTCTCAGATACTACATAAATTTTCACTGGTAAGAAGCGACCGTTAAATATTTAGTCCTCAATAAAGCAGGTGAGGTTTACTAGATGCTATCGTACATAAGATGCTTTTAGTTTTAAGAAGCATACTTTAAGAGTCTATAACAGCATCTAAGTTAGGAAGGGAAGTCTTGTAAATTATCATATAGTAGTACTTTTGTATCATTATAAAAATTCGATACTATGAAAACAAAATTTATAGAACCTAATAAATAAGCGCTCTGTTACGTAAAATGGATAATAAACGAAATAACATTTCAATAAAATAAATACATAGTCTATTGTAATAATTTTTCGACCAGTTAATGCCTACTAATTTATCCAAAAGAAGAAATAATTATCCCATATCGAAACAAAAAACCACTTTTTACCAATGCGATCCTACTTTAGTGATCGTTGAGTCAATCGAATCGGAAAACACGAGTTCCGCAGCAAATGAATAATATATCAGCAGCTACATACACGAGAATGCAATTACATTTGGTTTAGAGAAGAACGGTGTCTCTTTCACCCGACACAACGACGAGCTGATGGCAACACGAGAACTATCTTAGCTGAGAGGGGAAATGCTCGCGAGACGAGCTATGGATCGCTGAGGCTCCATCGAAGAACGTTGAGTGAATTTGTTCGAAATCGCTCTACTCGCGACGTATGGACGCTTTACGCGGATAGAGGGCCGATTTTAGAAAGGAATTCGAAACTTTCGTGAACACGTCCCTTGACTTAGCTAAGAAAATAAAGGCTGACAGAACAGCTGCGAGATTTATTAAGACGAGCGAATTCGTCGTTGTGAAGAGAGCGCACTTTATTTTCACAGTGATGAAAAATTGCGTCGTTGGAAGGCTGCATGGACGATTCAGGAACGAAGATGCGAAAGGAAGAGAGAAAGAAAACGTGCTGCTTTCTGGATACGTTGTTCCGAGGAAATTCCTCGGCGCTCCAGGAGAGGGTGAATAAATAGATAAAAAAGAAGGCTGGAACTTTGATAAATAGCAGACGATGAAATACGAGAAAATGAGTACAATTTCATTCCTTCCCGCGATGATTTTGGAAAATTTGCATAGATGGAGAAATCACGGAGATCTCTTAAGAGTTATGAGAAAATAATAAGATACTTCATAATATAGATAATAAGAGCTCAATTATAGATAATTATAGATAATAAGCATAATAAGAGCTTCATAAATAATAAAGTTTGAGTCAAAGTTTATTTGATTTGATTGGTTACTGTGACAGGAAGAATTAAGAAGATTTGAAATTATATATCAAACTGCAATTGTTGATAACAAATTACGTTTAATATAATATCATTGCAGGAATTATTTCAATTATAATTCATAATTATTTTCCCTGAAAATTAATCCACGATAATTAACTATATATATTCTAACTAGTAGAATGTAATGTAGAATATATTATATATTCTACATTAACAATATTGTTTTTGTTTACTATTTCGCTCTTGGTCCTTAATAGATTAAACGTAACTTTAACTTGTCTGTAACATATTTTACTTCATCCCCTTTTTTCCTATTTAAATCTTAATGAAGTATAACTTTCACCTTCTAATAATTTGATCAAGAGTCATCTCGATTAAATATCAACCAATAAATAGTGCAAAGAAAAGAAAAATGAACGCGTATCTTATCGCATTAAATGTATGTATACCATACAGAAATTCAATACGAGATAGTTGGGAGGTTGAAGAGAAACGAGAAACGTCATCATAAGTCATCCCGTCGATGAGACCTTGGAGAACGTCCAAAAAGAGGCACACACGCGGATAAGGAATAATAACGTGATAAGCGAAACGAGTGTCGCTGCGGAACGATTTTTCAGCGGGAGATTAAATGGGTTAGGTCCCTTCCTGTGACATTTTCAATGGATTTATGTCTCATTTCCACTAGCAGTTGTTATGAATGCAAACGCTCATCCTAAGAATCCAAGAAGAATTTTGAACTCTTTCGATTTATTCACACTTCTTGAATCGTGTCGAAGTAATTTCAATTAAGGAAATTGTTAAACGTGAAATATTAAATGAACAAGTAATTTGATGAATGATAGAAGAATCTTGTTTGATATCTTTATATAATAATTACGCGTATAACGCGAGAACATTCATTAAGCTTCATTGATTATCTACTTTTATCTTTGATTATGTCTTTTGTTGGTAGAATTTATCATTTGTAATTTTATGTTGTTTTTATATATTTGTAGAATTTATATTAAATTATTGTCCAAATTATTTATAATCTTTTTCTATTACTATGTTTCGTATTCTTACTTCGTTTGTTAAATAAAACAAAAATAAAAAATAAATTTCGTCCGTAATCCTGCATATATTTTCACTATGTCAAATTCTGCTTTGACTTTTAACGAACTAAAATGGGAATACATAGCATAGAACATTTTTAAACTTGAAGCACTTCTCCCGTCGTCGGTGAAAAATCCAAGGAAATGTAAACTTTTTAAGGAACGTTGAAAAGGAAAACGCGACTAAAACTCAAGTGAACCAGGAACCTCGACAAACTGATTCAATTCGGCTTGAGGGTAACCTCGTTTCCCAACGCAGGAAATGGCAAATATACAATCATGCCATGCTACAATTCTCCTATTAGTTTCGACAACGAGCAAACACGCTGTTTGTAATGCGATAGAACATCGTCGAATACAATGGAAATATTGCGAAAAGTTCGCGAAGGAATTTTGCCTCATTTCTTTATCGTGAAGTTTTTATAAAATGCAAATATAAATTATAAAAATTCATAGTTTATTCTTTGTTGATGTTATCGCAATACAAATATAGTTACGAACAAATCTTATATACATATATTGACTACCGTTGTGACACTTCGATTATAATATATTGAATATATTATAATATATTATATATAACGAATATATTATAATATATAGCGAACATCATGGCATTATCAAAAATATAAGCAAATTCGAGAATATAATCTCAACAGGAAGGGTTAACAAGTATGAAATGCAAGTGTATAGTCGAAAAGGAGGATCTAGGGCCAACTTAACACCATAACATGGCCGTGGTATTTCCGACAGTTTCTCGGCGTTAACCAGAAGCGACTCCAACTGTCAGCCGTAATACCGTTGCCGACAGATCGTTTGATGCAGGAAAATTACATATTACAGCTGCACCGCAATAAGCAATTTGCCTGGTGAAACGCGTATTTCCAACGTACTTTGCTCTAGCAGACCAAGCCAGGACCGCAACCCACTTAGAAACACGCACAAAGCGCTAATGTACAACATGCTGACTGATGCTTCGCGGGATACTGTTTATTTTTCCTATTACGATGTTCTTTTTACAAGCTCAAACCATAAATCTATTGAGTATCAGTGTAAATTTTACATGAATCGACAATGTTTCAGGAAGCTTAAGATTGCGAGGCATTGAAGAATTTTGAAAACAATGGGCGCTTTTCTGAGCACATAGTTGGGTGGATATTGAATTGTTACTTCAGTCGCTCAGAAGCCATGCGGATTCATTCGATAAATTAAAATGCATAGAAGAATAAGAATTACAACTATTATTTTGTAAAATTTTCCTTGGAAGCTTTAGATTTATGAAAATAAGATTTCTTTTCTTCAAACGTTCAAATACGCTAATTATATACCTGGATAGTGTGAAATTTATGACCTTATAAAAAATGGACCAGACTTCAAAACTATTTTATATAACGATACAGAAATATTTGATAAACATTATAGATCCAGTAGACTAGGTAATTTTTTGCCGGACATCGTATTATATAATTTTGCTAGTGTACTTTAAGAAAGATACAATTAGACCTATACAAACCTATACAAACCTCGAAAATTTCATACAACGATACACCCATATTTTACGAATAAAGTATCCTGTCAGTAGTCTAGGTAATTTTTGATCGGACCTCATATTATGCATCAGATATGACACTTGTGTTAGTGTACCATAAAAAAACATAATTGGAGGTAAAAATCCAAACCTCAAAACTCTTTCATATACTAATGCACACTCCAGATCGCGCAGTATATTATGGTTGGAAAATGAAGAAACTTTAACAACGAGAGGCTGTTTTCCAATATCCTATTAATACTCGCGAGAATATAAGTCTCTGGAGCGGAGGGTGATAAACATTCTGTAAACGGATTAACAAGTAAATCCGCGAGTTTCTAGATGAAATATGCAAACTCGTATGAACAGTTCTCTCGGCCAATTCGTTTGGAATATGGTGGAATTCCCCCGGAATAACCGAATTGCGTAATGGATGCGGTCTAACGCGTGCAATTAAAGTTCAATGTGTCCCATGCAACAAGCGTATGGAATTCGATTTTGAATTCTTCGCGCGCGAAACATTCCCATACACCAGAAGTGAAATGATGAACGCGCCAAACTCGAAGCGAGCGGTATTAAAACATTTCGCACCGCGAAAGCTCGAAGCGACGACCCGTCGAAACGAGATGGTGAAACAAGGCGCGATTGCATGGACTTTAACAGAGTTGTCTTTGTTCCGCGTCAATGTTACGCGCTTGGGATACGACTCGCCAATTAACTATTCCAACGAAAAAAACCACCGCGGCTGCGGTCTATAATGACGCAGTGTATCGTGGAAAACGATGTCTGGACTTTTGTGAGGGACACGATGCTTCTTCTGTTTGACCGCTTCGCTTAATTGCGACCTCTGTCGTAGTAAATGTATATAGTTGTTGGTGTTATTGAAACCGTAGTTTCTCACTTGATATCTCCATTCTTGGTTTTATGAAGCATTTTCTTGATTTTATTTTATTATATATTTATACGAGGGGCTAGAATGTTAAATTTATCATACATCGTTAAGATGTAGTAACATTGTTAAACTATTTTAACGAGTCTTATACTTTATCTAATATTTCCTACATTATTACAAGTGTTCCTACTATCTGTTTTATATTTAAGAATTGCTATACTTATAAAAGATTAGAAATATTAGTGATTTATTAATTATTGAGTATTCATACAGTAAGAGTGACCTTTAAATCAATGATCGACAATTACTTTATAAAAATTACAATTCTAAATCACTTTTATCAAAATTAATACATCAATTTGATATCTTTAGGTCTACCTTTTTCTAGTTTATATTCAAATATTTCCCATCTTTTGTAGCAATTTTGATCATAAAATAAAACAGATTTTACACGATACATTTGCAAAACTAAGTTTACCAATTTGCACACAATGGAGGCTATTACATATATCGTAAATGTCAAACACCAAATCCGGTTGCAATGCAAGAGGGACAAATTTGGCAACAATTTCCATCAACCAGAAAGGATAAATTCGCCACAAAGGAATCAGCATGGCGCAGAGAGAGTAGAATATTACACGAGAATCTACAGTGTAGAATCTCCGGAGGATGCGCGAAAGGAAGGAAAGCGAGCGTGCTCCTCGGCAGCTTTTGAGTTGGAACGCGAGAGCACGTTTCCATGCCGCGTTTCTGCATTTTGCAACCGGCTAAACTGCCTACGTGTCTGTGCCAGGGACACTTACACCAACCTGCCAAGCAGATAGCGTTCTGAGAGTACGAGTTAGTAATATTAATCGAGAGCAATTCCGACTGCGATTTACGCGTCTCGTGAGAACTAAAGACAGAGTTAGGAAGAGTGGTTGCATTTGTCGTTGTGAAAGCGATTGTAAGGAAATGTCAAGTAATTACGAGGAATGAAAACCATAGCAAAGTGATAAGGATATGTCAAGTAAGAAAAGAAAAAAATATAAAATTGTAGATTACGTATTTAAATTAAATCGATCTAATTAATGCAAAAGTTTTTGCTTTTTAAAAGATTTTATGCTTTGTTGATTTAATCATGTATATCTAAAAGAGCATTGGAAGAGAAATAACAAATTAATTTCCTATGTAATGAATTCAAAGATCAGTAGCACTTGGATAAGGTCAATTAGTGCGATTAATAGTTCAAGTGAAGGAGATTCTGCAAGACTTAGCTCGTTTGAGAAAGTAAATGTATTTTATTTCAATATTGCTGAAAAATTGAAATTTTAGTGTCCTGATGACTTATAGATATCAAGCAATCTAATGTTTATATATAATAAAACCTGTATTCTATAACTAATACCTAATGAATAACAAAATTACTTTGTTCTCAACTTTTCAGTTCTCAACTGATCAAGGAAGAGACGAGAATGATTTGTAATGGGCGAATAAAAGTTTTATTTGTAAAAAGCTAGACGAAAATTGAGCTCTTTAAAAATATGAAGTGCCACGGAACATTATGTAAATATTCGTACCATACCATGAATACCGACCGTATAAACGGGTCAAGAGTTTTAAAGGGGTTCAAAGGGTTCAAAAGGAAGAAGCACCCGCCTTCGTCGAAAAAAATCAATACCGACTGCCTTAATAAACATTCGAGAATGAGGTTTGAGTGTTTTCGCAGAGATCAGATAGCTCTTTTCGACTCATGGACGAGTTAATTTCAATTAACAATTTAACTGCAGCTAGGTCTCTGTAAATGTATCCGAAAATTCAAAGAACCCTTTTAATCTACGAATAAAATCAGGAATCAAGATCGTGTACAGTAACGATCTAATCTCTTCTATTTTTTATTCGTAATTTTTTTTCAGAGAAACCTTTAGTAATTAATAGTAATTACAGTAATAAATGCATTTGGATTTTCAGAAAAGATGACGTAATTCATCAATAACGAACGATTTAATGCTGTATGATTCTATTCCTTTTCACCATTTCAACAAAATTCTTTCAATGCTAATCTTTCTTATTCATGTAAATACCTGTATTTCTATGCATTCTCTATCCTTTCGATGAAATATCGGACTTACGATGAAGAAAAAGGAGATTCTTTCAAATTTTTCAAGTTCTTCTATTCATCATTTCATGGAACGAAGAAAAAAAGAGAAGAATCAGAAAATAGAAAATTCAAAGTTATACTACAGAGTTAACTTATATTATATCTATTGTTACTTTAATCTCAATGAGGCTGATAATAAGAAAAGAAAAGAAAAGGGGTAAAAAGCATAGGAGAGAAAAGTGTTAAAGACAACAGAAGAAAGATAAGCGTAGAGAGAAAGTTTCAGTTCTGTCTGATGGAAGAAATCGTGACAGGTATAGCAACTTCTTCGAAAAGGTAGTTTCTGATGAATTTTACGACACGAGTGCAATGGAAGCGAATGACCATTGAACGTTAAGATCGACGTACATTGGGTCGACATTTTGTAACGTATGGAAGCACATCGATCGATCCTGGCCATCAAGAAAGGGTTTTCGAGTGCTCTTACGAGCGCTTCGAAAATCTTGCCAGAGGCGAGATCCCTGGACGAAATATTGTTTTATCCTGCGGCCACGGAGCCTTTAACACGCGAGAGCGATCGTCCTTTATTCACCCTTGAACCAGTTCGAAATCGCTGCCCATTTCCGTCGTCGCGTCAAGAGGGATAATATTGTGCGTCGCTCGAATAACACCGGCAAAATGGATGTTCAGGTCCATCCAAAGCTATCATTTTTATCCTATCTTTCTTTTATTCTATTCTCAACGATTTCTTCGAATCTTTATATGCGGTTACTGACGTTGGAGATATCATATTTTATGTAAGACCTAACAGTGAATTGTATTTAGAATTTAGTAATAAAGAATTTACATATTTTTTATACCTTTATTATACCCAAATGTGATTTTTATGAGTTACCGCTAAATGTATAATTTTACAGGAGATAAATGCTTCGTATGGCTATGTAGTATCGATAAAGGGTGCGTGAGGGAAAAGGTACAATATGAGAGTAACATAGTTAATAGGTCGGAAGATTGATTTGTAGGTCGCTATATTTTTATGTGAAAATATGATATCACTCTAAAAGTATGTCGTAGTTGGATACATAGTGTCACCATGATCGATCATTCCGTAAAAGCTACTAGAAGAACCATAAATTTTACCTAATTTTTTTGCTCCTTCTTTAAATGTTTAATGGCTTCATAAAATGAGTTTTTTAGGTATAAAATTCGTGTAAAAATATGAAATACAAAGAAGAAGATTTAGGAATTTAGTAAGAGAAGAAGTGACAAACTATTTGTCGATGAACGTATAATAATATGAATGTAACTAACGTTATAAATATTTATTTCCCTTTACCAATAAGGAGACACAACTTAAACGTATAGCAATTAGATGGAGCAGTTATCAACATTGAGAAATATAAGAGAGTCAGAGCAAGAAGATTTCAAGTGCTTTTTCGTGTTCAAGTGATGTCCTCTCATGAAACATGTTGCGGTATAAGAAATGAATCGTCGCTTTCATTTTGAACAAAATGAATTTCGCCGCCCTGAGATAAGTGATCTTTTCTTGCTTCAAGTATACACGAATGTACTCTTAGCGTACATGATTCCACTTTTTTAACGATTGTCTTTTAAAAAAAATGTTCTGCTTTCCAACATTTTTTCGTCTGAAATCCATGAATATCTTTTTAGGTACTTTATCGTTAATACATTTAGATTCTTATATTTTTATTATTCTTAAACTTAGATCCTTATATTAAACTCAGATTCCAAATAAATATTATTAACATACAAAGGATATCAATTGCAATGTTATAAATTAACAAAATTTACAAGATCTATTACATAGTAAAATATTCAGAAATATTCACCAAGCAAAGTGGCCGAAAAATTAATAGAAAATATATTAAAAGATGTAATTCATACAGGAAGATGTATGTCTATTTTTCACAAAATTATTACGTTTTATTGCTCAATAATACAAAACTGAAAAATCCGATAATGTCTTGAGTTTGTTCTTCAAATTTTACATTTTGCATTTTTGGCAATTAAAAATACAGGTTGCTCCTTTTTTAAGAGCACTCATATTTAGGAATACTTGTGTTACTATTGTTGTATACTATTGTGAAATATACAACTGTAGGTACGTACCTACAAATGGAAGTGGTACAAATGCTGCACATTGTACCGATGTTAGAAATTTATTGCACTTTCCTCCCTAAACATCGAACTATAAAGACGCAGCCCAATTTAAACGTTTAATAAACACCAAAACTTGTTCCAGGTTTACCGTGATCCTCGATATTTTTCTCGAAACGTGTCCTGCTTATTGGTAATAATTAATCGGTGGTGCAATTAGGCTAACGATAGCAAGTCCAGCCTTGTTACGCAGCCGGTTCGTTGGGCAAATAAAAATAACTTGGCTCGTTTCCACGCGATGCACGTTGAACCTCGTGCCGGCCGAAATCCTCGAGAATAGCCGACTGAAATAGAAACCTACCACGTGCTGTGAAACAACCGTATAAACAAGTATACGCGGCGTGACGTTCCAAACGAATCTTCCTGTTTTGCCGCCACTTTCCATCTACCTGCTTCGTTCCACGGTTTGTATAAAAGGTTCAGATCACGGATGGAATAACTTTGCAATGGAGATTGAAACGATTCTCTAAATGGAACATTGTTCAAATGCAGTTCTATGGTGTTAACAGCTTGGAGCAGGGGACGGACTGAAATATGTCGGGGATGGAGTGAAATTGCCTGGACGTTGAATTAAAAGTGTACTTTTGTGAGATAGATGTAGTGCAGCAAAGTGCAAAAGTCAATATGATATTGACGTGTTGAATACAATTCTATACGGTATAGGTATAGTGTAATATATTGTACAAATAGTAGTATAGTAGTATATAATACAGAAAATAAATACAATATATAAAGCATTAAACATATGCTATTATATATTATAATATATTGTAGCTATAACTATGTATAATATGCTGTAAACCTAATATGTTAGACCTATAAGATGGATAGTATCTCGTATAATAGACATTTTGATTATAAAGAATGAATAATGTTATTTTTGAATTTTGAAAACACAGAATGTTTAACAAGCATAAACATTGTATGGTATTTTTAAACCATTCTAATGAAGTTTATATTTATTATATCGTCTTTTATTTACATTTGATTTCACATTTTGTATCAATTTTCAGTTCTATACCATTACAACGTTTTGATATAAAGTAATATGAACTTTTTTGAAAATTGATGCTTATAAAACGTATAGAAGATATAATACAGTGCAAATACAGTGCATTAATGCATTTACGTCACTATATTAATACAAAAGAACATACATGAAAAGTAGCTGTGTGTATCCTCATATTTTTTAAGAGAAACATTCATTCAATGTTTGTAAAACATATTTAGATTTCTATGTTTATTAAAAGCACACGCACAAAGGATTGATCCTATCTCGTCTACTGTAAAACGAAACTTTACAGACATTCTTATAAAATACTGCATGTTAACATCAAATGGATTGAACCATTCAAATGTTTATTTAATATCTACAGAACGCAAACACGACGAAAAAATTGCAGAAAGACGGTGATGCACTTTTAATCACACTGGAATATAGAAAACCTCTTGGCATTCTATTAATTTCATTTTTATTATACATATTATACATTCTATTAAATTCATCCACTAGTAAAGTTCAGTTAATCGGGTATTAACTAAAATTTCGTTCTAATAAATTCTACTAGAGTTCTACTTTAAAAAGACAAATAAAGGGAGCAAATAACATAGAAACGCGAGTGGATCGAAATCGCACTCTGAAAATCGCGATTCCGCCTGCGGCTCGTGGCGGGCAGAACCAGTCAAATCGTCGAAATGGTAGTGGCTAAAAAATATTACCAGTTCGACTTGCAGCCAGCTCAAGCGTTCCGACTTTCCATGTGCACCTTTTTCCCACCTTTTCTCTTTTTCTTTCCAGACTCCGCCTTTCGCCAATAATTGCCAGTCTCGTTATCTGCGTACGGAAGACTACAGGCATCCGTTTCGCACGCGAACAAAACGAGGGTATCTTCTTTGCATACGATGGCCGATGCAAAAGGGAAGACGACGCGCGCATCCTGCCGCGAGTTCCGCCCTAATAAATGCAGCCTCTAATTAAGATTTCGCCGATTAAACTTTCAGGCCGTGTACACGCGCGTGCCCGCGCCAGCGCTCAGATCGGAAACTTTGTTTCTTTCGACGTTAACTCGCCCCATTTATTCCGACTTGGTTACCCGGAGACCGTGCACCAGCTCCCATGTGTATTTGCCGTGATTTTACGATCGCTCGCAGCGACTTGTTCCCGTTTTATCGGCTTGCCGTGATCGACCTTTGTCGAGTCAATTATTTAACGACGTATGGGCCGTTTAGAAGCTACATTGATCAATTGCACTAAGTAAAAAATAGAAAAACGTGAAGATGTTCTAGATATTTTCTTTGATTGAAATAAGTAAAATGAATCAATGAATTCAGATTCTTCGAATAACAATGAGTCACTTTTCTTTTTTATGTTTGTATAATAATTTATCTGAATGATCTTATTCGTTGTGTGAAAAAGTACTGCATATGCTGGTATGCTAGAAACAAAATTATATTTTTATTATTGCATAAAGTAAATTTCCACTTCTTTCATCTTTTTATTAAACTTGTCTAAACACCGAGAAACGTGATTATTATACATGCAGATTGAAAAGTTAATAATTTGGTATATTTACTTGGGAAAGTTCCAAAATTTCGTAGTTGGTTGAATACAGTTTATAATTCTATTGTTAACTAGAAAAGCTTGGTAATTACCAGACTACTCTGAGGAACGTAATAAATTCTGAATTAATAGGAAGAAAACTTCCCTACGCACGAGTCAGTGTTTATTTAAAATAAAAGAATGGTCTTTAACTGTTTCACATTTTTGTGCGCCACACTGTATACATTTTCCATTTAATCTTTTGTTTTCGATAATCATTTATTTACTCCTATATGTACTATTTTTATATCAAAGAAAATACATCTTCTTCTCCAAAAATTCTTCACAATAATGACACGTTATAATGCTAACGAGAAATTTGAAACATGTAAAAATAAAGACCAGAAAATATCATCTACTACAAATTAGCTACGCAAGAAGTTAAATAACGATTTCTTGAGCAAACAAATTCTGAAACTACCCGTTTATTTAACCCATGGTAATCAAAGAGAATTCGCAGCATCAGTATATTTCGCATCCTCGCGCCTCTAGAAATAGCCTATCATCCAAATAAGACCACTTCTTGATCATTCCTCGAACAAGAACCAAGTATCAAACATTTATTTATTCTGCTTAGGCAAATCAACGGATAATACCGAACAGCAGGGTGCTTTATATCGTTCCTAATCCTAATGAACAGAGTCACTATACTCAATCTATACCATATTTATTTTTGTAGAGGTACAGTATTCCAAAACTAAATTCGAATAATTTATAAAGAGTTTATGAAGGAAATTGATAATATACAAAGATTATGTGATTTTTTTTAAAGAGAAAGCAAGATTTACCTACTGTACATAATTTTCTTTATTACTATACTAATAATAATATAGTAATATTTTAAATACACCTACTACGTGTATAATACTACCTAATTGTCGTTTTTCTCAAAATGTTCTACACTCAGAAAATCATACGTTGCTTTGTTTATAGAATACTCTCACGTTCATAGTTACCAGCGCTCAACTTTCAACCCTTTCCTCATCCTTCGATTATGAACTAACACAATTAAACGACACACGAGAGTTCTTAAAAATAACAATTGTTTCCATACCGTAATTATGACGCACTTCGCTATCCTTAACATTGTATATTTACATGAATCAAAAGCACGAGGCTGTTAGGTGAATTTGTGGAATAACAAAGTTTTATCAGTTCGGTCGCAAAATTACGGCGAGCTGTTGTAACTTTGGCGACAAAACGCCGAGTTCTCGTAAATTTTGCAACGACTCGATCCCGTTGCTCGAGAGCTCGAAAGCAGAATTCTATCGGTGTTGCCAAAAATACGAGTAATCGCGGCTCGAGTCTACAGAGACACGAAAAAGGGATGAACTATGATGCACGCGCGCGTCATTGTCACGAGTCACGCGAGGCACGCGTTCAGATAAACGCATCTGTTAAATTGGGTCGTCGCTGGCCCGTCGCTTATAGAATATCCCATCCATCACGCATACGAGTGTGACGCCGGTGGAGCAGTTAATCCTGCCGTTTAGCGAGTCGAAATTTGTCCGCGTGTTGCGTAGCGATTAAACGCGGAGATTGTAATAGAAACCTGACGAAAACGAAAACGTAGATGGTAGAAAAATCTCTCAAAAGTGGTTTTTTAGAAAGTCGGGCATATTTGAATGAGAAAGAAATATAATAAGTAGACTGCGGGTCTTTATAGAAATTCATATTACTGTGTGACATTAAAGGATAATTACAGTAATATAATGGGGATGAATAGATATTTATAATTATGTTTCCATTTCAAAAGAAGACAATATAAATTTTTTTAATAAAAACGAGAAATATAAAACTCGTCATTTCCATTTGAAAACAACCATCTCGTGATAGATTTAATAATTGTAGCATCAATTTAGGGCATATTTACTTACTGGCAAATTGAGAATGTTTGAGCATTGAATGAATCAAATTCATATGTATAGGAATATCCTACATAAAAGTTGACCTAAATATCATAACTACTAAAAAATTACGCGCTTTCAATTTTCAATTATTGAATATTCTACAGGAAGGAAAGAAGAAAAAGACGAGGTAGAAAGAAAGAAAAAAGAATGAAAAATATAGGGTAGGAAGAATACATGTACATATATATACATAGAAGTTGGCGAAACAGAATATGCAGAAAGAGCGAAAGGTGTTGCTACAAATAGCATAAGGAGAAGATGAAACTGTAGAAGTGTTGAAAAATAGATACCGTGAAATATAAATAGAGGAAACAAGAAGAAGAGGAATCTTAAAATTTTGAATGCAGAAACGAATAAAGAACAATATCGCACATATTTTGCAATCTTGTTTTACAAGAAGAGATCTACACACAATAGACAAGCCATAAATTGAAATGTACAGTGTTCTTGCTTCCAGCGATTTATAGCATGAAGTTATTTCACTTCACTGTGTTCTTTGTATTTGTAGTAGATATCTCACAAACTTGTTATTATCTATTTTTATTATTAAACAAGAGATTGATATACGACATTTTTGGCATACATAGATGATTAACTACATTACTTTATTACTCAGTTCGTAATATTATAGAGTTCCTATGTAACAAAGCTTACGTATACGTAAAACGAGCAATAAACTAACAATATCATGGATCATACGAAATTAAAGGAACCAAACATAAAAAACAATTCACAAAAGAAAACAACAGATAAATTTCAAATTGCGTCATTTACTCGCATTTTCCACTCCTTTTCTTCACTTGGTTCGCTCATCGAACTGAAAGCAAATTAATATAACAAAATAGAAAATATGTGAAACGATAAAGAAAAAGAAAAGAAGGCAGGAAAAAAGGAAAAAAGAAGGAAAATTATATGCCCCCGATGTAGGGCCGGCCATCAGACCTATCTTGTCGGTGTATCGGTTATTAATTAATTCCAGCTCGTAATTCCAGGTCACAAAAGGTTTTCCGTGGACACAGAGAATTTGCGTATGGATCGCTATTTCGCTCCAGCTTCCCCTTTTTCCTCGATTCCGTCAATATCAGTTTCCAATTTGAACAAGCAGCTCGATCCAGTATTTTTCAACTGTGTGTGTCTTTGTTTACGTGACAACGTTGTCGGCGAATATAAACTTGTATTGGAAAATTCGCATGACGGTCATAAATTCTTGAATTTGTGGTCAATGAACCTTAAATTTTGTCGCGTTTCGGTCTGTTTCATTATAAGGAATATGGAATTATACGATTGGTTTGATGAGAAAGATTCGCGTATTGGAAAATGAAATTTAGTAATTTGAAATAATTTTCCATATTGATGAACGAGATCGTAGGAATCAGATCTAATTAGAGCTATGATACCCTCTTTTCTTCTTTCTGATAGAATTAATTAATGATTGAACACCACCTATTAGCTTAATTTGCAATGCAGGAAACAATAATCATATAAAGAATATATAGTTTCTAGCTAGTATAATCTTTATTATCACATTTAATTTAAAGTCTACATTTAACATTCTGCTTACCGCAATGATTTTTAAATGGTTATATTAATAATCTTCGTAAATTATTAAAAATCTTTTCATCTCAGATGAACACTTTGTAAAATGATTGTTATAAAAGGACATCGATATCTACGGTTCTTAAGATTATTTCATTGCTTGTATGGCAGATTGCTTCCTTTTCTACTGTTTCTACCAAATGTACCATCCATTAAACAAACAGATAAATAGACAAACAAATACTCGAAATTCTATTCTCATTTCCTCGCACTCATTCTATATTATACCAAAAATATTTTTCAGATCGTAAAATAATTCTACCCTCGTCATCACGCGAACCGGTGGCAACCATTATGGCAAACACTGATGAACAAAAGAACAATGGACGTACCGGAAGCATATTCAATTAAACCCAGCAGGAAAATAGACGCATTTTCCATACGGTCGGCAGATTTCGTCGAACGAGCGATCATCAACGAGAGTAAATGTTGCTCGAAACGAGAATCACGCTTTAGAATGTTTCTGACTAACAATCGATGCAAATTTCATTTGACGATCGTGACGACGTCATGCCAGTAACTATATTCCACCAAAGCGATCCAGTCGTCACTGTAACTTCCATTTATTTTATTTGTGAAACAAGCGTGAAATTCGATTATCGTACAAACAAATTTTTCGAACCGGTAGTTACGAGGAATTTCTGGCGACAAACTATTTTCGCCATTGGAAGAGAATCGAACGACGTCGAAGGAACTTTCAAGCGACGCATTTGAATTTTAAATGCGCCTTGAATCAACTGCTGTGCCCTTTTTTATCCACGGCGGAAGTCGAGAAAATTTGGTATACAAAATTCTCACGAATTCGTCACTGGTCGTTCTGTGGTTGGGAAATATAGCTGAAGTTAGGCACGATGAAAAGTATATGACAGAGACGTATGAATATTTTGTTAGTTTATGCGTACATGTTATGTGTTATTTACTAAATATTCTTTTATGTATTTTGTATAAGGTATTATTTATTGTACTATTTATTATTTATGTATACTATATTATGTTTTTTATGAACTATTACAGCAATTATGAAGAATATTATATTACATTTATAAATTTAGAATTTGTAAAATTTAATTTCATTGATTTATTCTAATTATCTTTTACGATTTAGATCTGTAGTATTTTGTTAAAATTTGCAAGAGAATTAGAGGTCCACAAGGAAGAGTGAAAAAGTCCATGGGCATTTGCTGTATGAATACACTAGTTTGATTGGATTTATTGTATCTATTCTCATACGCTATCATGGTTTCATCGAAAGCCCGATTTTCTAGGAAAGCAGAAGATTTATCGAGAGTTAAATTTCAAGCAATCAGAGAAAAACACCGTGTGCTGAATCGATGTTTTTAATTATCAGCCTCTTTGCATTCGCCTGCTGTAGCAGAAGCCCGCAGGAATATTCAGGAGTCGATTTACGACACACGTCGGTTCATCGATGGCCTGTTTCACTTGATGGTCGCAAATGATTCAGTTAATCCATATCAACAGTGATGCTGCACTTTCTTGCGTTCCATTTATTTGTTTGTTACAAGATAGACAAATGACTTGTCAGAGATCTGAATTTTATTTTTTTTTTATTATCATATTTTTTATTATCAATTGAAGATGTTCCATACATTTCAAATATTATGAATAATCATAAATATTCCAAAAATTGCAAAATAAATATTCACGAAATTCTTGATGCCTTTAAATTAATCTTATTCTTACTTATAAAAAGTTTCAGCAGATTCTTTCAGCTCTTACATCAAATTTTTCCAAATTCAATTCTCGTATATCAAATAACAAGTATCAAATGTCTCTGATAAATTACAACTTACTTACTGTAAATATTAATCAACAATTAACTTTCATTAATCGATAGAACAACAATTTTAGAGAAATGTACAATTCTCTGTGTATAAAGAAATAAAGGAAAAACAAATTATTCATTTATTGATTCCACTGAACTAGTTAAGAAAGCAACGGCACGTTCGTGTTATGAAAATTGAAGGAGGGAAAGGCAAAGCAGATTATTAAAGCGTGATAATGTACTTGCATAGCTTATTCTTGTCCAATCGAAGACAACTAATTAAGGCGAGATTCGCTCGTAATCTGCATACACAGTATAAATGGCGGAAAAAGTTTTCTCTAAAGAGGCTGGATGCCCTGTGCTGGTCCTGGCTGAAAAGTTCTGTTAAAGCAAGGAATTCTTAAGTTCACCTCACCGTCTGCAAAGCTGAGATAATCGCGTCAGCCAAGCTTTCTTTGCTCCCTTGCGATATTGTCTGATTCAGGGATAATTAACAGAGAATGTGGTTTTACGAACCAATTCAATGTTTTTCCAGGCAAGCGATTTAAATAGTTACAATTAACGTTGCCATGACCGAAAAATGTTTAACATCCATGTAATCCATGTAATTATATTTAATTGATTGAGATTCTAGTAAATAATTTATTATCTAAATGTGTATTATTAAAATTATACAACTATAATTTTTATTGAATATTAATTTTCAAATTGCCTCCATTTAAGGCAATTTAGGATTATTATATAAAAGAAAAGAATTTGGTTTTCATGAAAGTGATGAACGTACATATAAGCAAGTTTTATGAGGTTTAAGGAAAAAATAAAATTGTATAACGTAGAAGTAGAAGACATTTAAAAAATATAAAATGAAATAGGAAGATTAAATGGATACGCTTTGACGGTCCTAACAGGAATTTAAAAAGCAAATATGAATTAATTTTTTAAACTATAAAAGAAAGTAAAAAGATCGATAACTTTAACAATGTTGTGTTAATAACTTTAATGAAAGTCGAAAACCTTTGATCGCAGTTAGCAACCACATACATGCTTTTTTCTCTGCCAATTACCTCAATACGTCTAGGTCGACAAAGTTATGGCTCATTGAGCACGTTGTATGAAATTAATCGCGGCGCTCTTTGATTTTTGTATTCGCTTTTTAAAGCGCTCGAACGATCAAAAGAACATTCAATATCGTTATCACGAAAACACGTATGCAATGTCGATAAAATATTTTTATACGCTACATTTGGCTTTGAAACTTCTCATAACTTCTAAAACAAATAAATAAAGTTTCAATTTTCACTTTTCCGAACGATTAAAATACATCACGGATCATAAAATTGCGTTCTCTTACGTAATGTTCTTTCTCGTCATACATCCTGTTTGTTTTCATATTATGCACTTTATCAATATATTTATGCATAATGGATATGGTAGTTTTTTATTTCCTTATGTCAGTAGAATTCTCAGAGACGATATTTTGTTATATTCTGATTAGTTTCAAAATTTGTACTTTGTTTTGGTTCATTTGACATTTAATCTTAACTTACAAATATGTTATATATTTCTTTTCAACCTATAGACTAATCCCTTACTGTTATATACAAATAGAATTTTCAGATACATTTCATATGTCTGCGACTGTATATATTATTATTATTTTATTCCTTTCCACTATGTAATATTTAGTTCTGATCTCTTTTTAAAATTTTAAACACCTCAACTTCTAATCATAAAATCCAATATGCTCAAAAATATATCAAGTTTCTAAGATTACAAATAAAATTTCAGAAGTTTTTAGGAAATTTACGTCTGATCATTTTTACTTGCGAATTTGTTTGCCAATTAAATCATGCCTTGTCATGGTCCTTTATCGAAATCGAAAATACCAAGTCATTATTTGACGCTGAAATCAACATAGTCGCTTAATAGCAGTCGAGAAACGACAAGAATTTCTACGATGCTAGTAGAGCAATAGCGATATTAAAGGAAAAGATAGCAACAGTAGGAAACGGAACGAGTTCCGACATTGCCTGTGTACACCTTTCTCAGTACCAACAGCAAGACCGAAGATTAAACCCAAAAACGACAATATGCTGTTTCTGGTTCTATATAAAATATTTGTCTCCCTGATAAAAGTATCCTCTGACTGATCAACTTTGCAGATACGAAAATTAACTGTAGTTTTAGTTTTGAATGTATTAAAAAAAAAAAGAAGATATGGAAAGAATAGTTACAATTACATCAAGTTTGTAGATACACTTTGTATTCGTACATTGGATAAAAGTAAGTTACAATATATAATATTTTAATATCAATAAAAAGTTATTCCCTAAATATCTTCCCACTACCTTTTTTTTCAAATTTCAAATACTAACTTTCTCAATAAATTCTTCTTAGCAGT
Source organism: Bombus impatiens (assembly GCF_000188095.3). Classification (NCBI taxonomy): domain Eukaryota; kingdom Metazoa; phylum Arthropoda; class Insecta; order Hymenoptera; family Apidae; genus Bombus; species Bombus impatiens. The sequence continues at coordinate 80,994 of NT_178907.1, read as the reverse complement.
TACTTCTCGCACAGTCATCACACAATCATAAAAATAAGCAAAGCCTGCATACGGATTCGTATAAACTGTCACAAACATCTACAGACATCGATGCAACAGCTTTGCAGTTTGTGTTAGCCGGCAAATAAAAGGTAAGAAGGGTGTTACCTTTCAAACTCGATCTACGGCTCGATAAGGCAGCTACCCTCTGATAACGTTGGGAGGAACGAAATTACCAAAACGTAGCTAGCAGACAATTTCAGCCGCATTACGCTGCTCCTACAATTTCGTTATCGTTGCCAGGGTAAATGCAGGGTAAAGGCACAAAGGAGGCGAGGATAGGAGTGCAGCGCTCACAAAGTAAAATAAACTCGGTGATGCTTCGCGATTCGCCCGTCTTACGACCCCCCACCCCACCCTATCCGTAGATCGAGATCAAAGATCAACAGTAGAGAGCGAGTAATGCCCTGCTCTCTGCCAGCACTATGGTAATTTATGTAGACGTACGTGTATAGTTGCATCACTCAACGCCGATTGAATTAATGTCCTGTAAAATTTCCAACTCGAATGAGTGTAACCTGAGTTTCTCAACATGACATGAACGAGATTTCATGAGTGAGAATAGCAGTTTTATAGGATGTCGTATAATTTGAGGTTATCATGGTATAATAAAAATGTGGGTAAAGTTGAAGAGAAAGAGATTGGGATACGTTACACGAGGTACGTTAAGGGATGAAATCGATAGGCTATAATGGAGAGATGTTGAATGGGTGTGAGCGAAATATAAGAGTTTGGATCTCTGTATTACGATTTTTTACCTTTCCGTTCAATTAAATCTGTTTCTTTTTTGTTAGTTAGTTTGTTAATTTTATTTCTACAAAATCGGCTATACTATCGTGTGACATAAAATAACCTTTATATCGAAAAATATAGTAGTCGAATTTAATAAAAATAACAAAAATCCTTAGTAGATGTGGTGGAATAGTAGAGGATTGACGAAACGGTAACGAGAACTTGCTGTTGCAACCCGTCAAATATATTTGAATTAAATAAACTGTAAATAAATATAGACAATGTCCAAAGTCGCTCATATAAACGTATTCGCAAAGACAGTGTACGATTGCTAGCAGATAACTCGAAGATATTAATCGATAACTCGTATAACTCGTATAATAACTGCTAATAACTGACTAATAACTCGTTGGTAACTGATAGACACTCGGTAGATACTCGTAAATACTGAAATCCTTACGATCGCGTTCGTTTACTTATACTGGTCGGGAGAGAGCCGAAAAATTTGAATTCAAGTTTGCTTAACAGTTGCACGTAGCGGTGACATTGTTTTGTCCGGATTTTCTTTATTATTACATTATGTGCATCCTAACGATATTGATACTCTGAGGCAAAACATCAACATGATTTGAAATGTCCTCTAAACTCATGTGCCGCTATATAGATATAAATTAACGTTTATGTTATTAATGTTTAATGTTAAAAATAAACAAATCGGAACTATCCTGTTCAGATTCACTACCGTATATTCTCTTTACGATTTTTACTGACACGAGCAAGTTATTTCTTGTTTTCCAACGATCAAAATCAATAAAATCCAATTCGGTATTTAATTTACAAAAAGTTGCAAAAAATTCAAATAGCCTTTCTCGTGATCGAAGCGAGCTATGTGGTCAAAGTAAATAGCGCGAAAAATCCAGTCGAGTCCAAAGGATCGAAAATACAGAAACGTCGTAGAACAAAGAGAAAAATTTCAATGGAATTACTGCGCTCGAAAATTTCTGAAGATGTTGTGTCGTACTTCTACGAAGAGACTGGGATGAAAGGTTAAAGGAGTACACGGTAATACCGACGCGACGTAAAATAAACGTCTTTCCGGCATCCCTTTTCTATCTCAAACTATGTGAATCGCGAACTTATACGTTCAGCGGCGTCCTAGGAAATTTCAATCGAATTAGCATGCCCCGTATTTAAAATTTAAATTTATCTAAAATTTCGTGCAAGACGAGAGCTTACGACACGATATCACAAAGCTGCTCCATTTGAGATGGGAACGACGTTGAATTGAAAGGTGCACAACACTTACTGTTAGGGTCTAGAAACATTTTCTCGTGTAATCAATTTAAACACAATATAGTGTGAAATTTTTCGATATTTTGCAAGGAAAGAAACCAGCTTTATATAAGGTACTTGTAAATGAGTGAGGTTATACAAAGAAGAATATCAACACTTAATCTAACTTATTATAATATAATACATCCAAATAGTAAAATTAATTTTTTCTAATATTTAAAGTCCTTTTCACTAACTCATCCACACGTTTCCACTAAATCCACGCGTACAATTCACATCATAATTCATTTTACGAAAACGAACACGACCTACATCACCATCCAACTACAAAATATCTCTCCGAACCACAGTTTCCCAACTCTCGCCCTCGTTCCAGCACGCGATAAAACATAATACATATGCCATAAAATCACCCTCGCTACCACGGTCCCATAACCTGTCTCATAACCCAATTAACTCCACTTCGTTGTTACCAGTTCTCAACGTTATACTACCCTGTCCCTTAAGCCTTTCTCAATTTCAATAAATTTCACCTTGCCCTGCTATTTTCCTCTATACATACACATATAGACAGACAGTTGACTTTCGTTTCATGCTTCCATTTGGTCGAGAACGAACTGAACATGGATCCGGATCTCTTTGACTACGTAAACCCGAGGAAAATTCAAAGATCAGAGCTCGAGCGTGCAACTCGACACCTGGTGCTTCGCGTCTTTTACGTTCCACTGTGGAAACTGTGTCCTCACATTCCCTCGCGTTCCCTATTTCTCTGGTCGAGAAACTCGCAACCTTCTTTTTAGCTGGACGGAAATAATCCGTTCGACGAAACGTATGTTTCTCGGCCACAGTCACGCGGTCTCGTCGTGTTCGAGGACAGGTTTGACAGGAAAAAATTCACCCTTCACTGCTTCGTCATCGTCGAAGCTCGCGAATCTTTCTCTTTAGTTATACGTAGGTATTTGGTCACTCGACTGCTAAGGTGATCGACCGTGGTCGATATTTACGGATTGGATGCTTCGCGATTGAAGATCTTATGTTATATTTTTTTTTTTCTGAAACATCTATGTGGTATTTTTTTGTTTTGAAATGACGTTAAGGTGGTCAAGTTAAAATGGTTTAAGTTGATGCGGTTTTTATGTATGTCAAAAGTAGTGAAAAATATTTTTTAGCTATTGGAAATATTAACATAATTCTTTCGCAGAGCCTTCTACATGACTCTATTAAAATATTCTTAAGTTTTAAGCATCTTTCTATAAAAAAATTTCAAGAAATCTATCGTATGAAATATCGTAAACTGCAATTTTTATTCTGAATTATTCTTTCAGTACGATAAATGGAGAGGCAAAATTCGTTGTGCAGTAGATTTTTAGTAAATAATATGAATGGATTCTTTAATGTACGAGAGATTTTAATGCAAAAGTGGTGTAAGTCAAATTTTTGCCTATTTGCTTTAACACCACATTTCAAAACTGCAACCTTCATTCTGTATTGTGCAAAAATAGTGCAAGTATGTCTTCATTAGTTTCTCGGTGAATAAGAAAATGTGTGAGAATTGCCCACTCGGTCCCCTACAAAATTTTTACTTTATCCCTTATTATGCAGTAATCAATCTTTTTACACCATGTTTGGATTAAAAAGCTCGTATCCTAATAATTCTTTAATAAATTTCTTCTAATAAATTTTATTGAAATTTATGGAAACAAATTTTTCTCGATTAACAATACGAATAAATATCAAGTAATGAACTTCAAAATTAATATTAAAATTTTAATATATTTATAAAGAAACGTTGTAAAATTCTTCCCTCATATCAAACCAACGAGAGAAAGAAATTAGAATATCTAATACGATGGGAATCGCTTCCGCAGGAATCATTCCACTTTCGAAGGAATTATGCACCCATTTTGAATTTTCGAACACGATTACGCATATTAGATACTCTGAGAAGCTGTCGTCGCGACAAACACGATCGAAGTTTGTTTTAATCACCTTGTAAATTCACCCAGTTTGTCAGACAAGGACAATTAGCATGCAATTTGAAAGGAAGATCAGGTTCCGCGTGTAGACGTTAGCGGCTTTGACGTAGTTGCGTTAAATCTTTTCCAAGCGGACAATCGAACATTCAAACGAACCGTAAGTAATGAAATTTTCGTAGGCTCAAAGCACGGTATCGCGAGCAACGATTCCACTAAATTCCCTTAAATACTTTCCTTCGTTCTTCTTACATAAACGTATTTGTTAAATCGTTTTCTAAACTCCGCATCTTTCTTAAGAAACGCGTAATTGAACTTTAGAACCGTACATTTCCACTGATAAACAAATACCAGGGTAGCTTCGTACATAATCACATTAATAGTCGAATAGAAGTAAATATTTGAGTATCTATTCATTATTTGCTCGTTATTTAACTATTTAAAGTTTAATCGAATTTGAAGAATATATATAATGAGAATATTAACTAATATTAATTTAATTAATTAATATTAATTTAATTTTAGTGAATTATACTTATCTATTTCGCAAAAATCTAGTCTATAGTAGATATTCAAACAAAAGCTGTACAAAACCATTCTTACATTCAATATTCCCTATATTTTCCTGAAGTAGTAAATTTTCAAAATAGATTTCTCTATGGTATTTGGAAGTGACCGATATTTCTTAAATATATATTTATACATATATTCTTGTACATTTAGACTTATGTCGTAGAACGTAAATGTAAAGCCATAAAGATGTAAATGTAAAGTACACTAAAGAGAAAAATATTTGAAAAAGTCAATTAAAGAGAATAATCGGCAATAATATTCTATCTCATTGAAACCTTCTGCATACCTGCATTCGATTCTTTTCAAAACTCGATTACCTTCACGCGTCAAGAATCCTTCTGGAATCAAATCGATTGATAATTGTGAGGCGGCCCATAAACTTCTCGATATTCCACTTGAAGCACGAACATCTTGTAAGGTGCTCGACATTCCGTAAATCCGCGCTCGCATTTCATACCTCTACGCTTTATTGTTCACAAAAGCGTCATACGGAGGCGGAAAGGAAGAAGAAGTTCCAGTTATGCGAACGCATCGCGCACGTAAGCATCGATAAGCGAGAGCTATTTCTACTTCATCGCATGCCACGGACCGCATACTTTGCCCTCGATCCACGAGGCGCGAGAACGAGCGCGTTTATGTATGCTCACAAATTTAAAAACAATACAGACCATCTCACTATACTACAACTTGGGATGCAGAGCTTCCTTCGTTGTAGCTCGGGCCCTTCTGTTTGATACGGTGTTTACGAGTTTCGTTTGAAAGGTTTAAGGAGGGAGACACCTTTCAACGTTACGTGCAGAATCATTTCTCAGAATCATTTCTGACTTGCGTTTGTTGTTCGTTTGAGGTAACGTAAGTTGGAAAGAATTCCATGTACAGATCGTGTTAGATGATTGAAATATTAAATTGGTGAAATTTTGAATAATTTTGATTTTGGTATTTTGAATAGGAATTGAAATATGGTATATGGAAATAAAGTATGAATTGAATTACATAAGATTAGGTTGACTACACGTGTGTGATCTGTGCTTTGAGACAATTCACTCCTTCAATTCATTGGAAATATTTATAAAACTTATTTGAACATTATGAATGAAGGAAAAGATTTGTAGGGGTAATACAAATTTGCCATATACTACTAAAACAATAGAAATAATTGTGATAAAGAAAAAAAAATATTCTGCCACCCAATACAAATTATATTTCGTTATTAACGATCAAGAAATCTGCTGGCAAATACCTATGATGCAAAGAAAAGGAAGTTTGATTCCAATCCGAATTAATAGACGAGCTTCCATGACTTACCTGTAACAAAGAAAATAAAGTTAAATTAGTTACACATGAAACCATTTCGAAGTTGAGCTAATAATTTGACAAAATATTCTCAAGAATCCATTTATTCAAATAACGTTTTTTAAAGGAAATAGAAGAAGATGTATAAGAAGGAGGATAGAAAGGATAACAGGAATAGAATAATCATCGCATATATTCATCCATCTCTTCTCATAAATCTTTATAAGCAACACCATATTTATAATATGAAACACTACTCTTATTTTTAATCAAGATAACAAACGTACCATACATACAATAAATATAAAACAAAAAGAAAACGTAATTTAGCAAAGCAAAGAGAACACGTTTTATAAACATGCAGATATTCTCGTCAGAATTTTCTCCTTTCCACCCCTTCACGAAATCTTCTTTGGCATCCATAAACCCGTTCCAAGCACACCCGTGCTAAAGAAAAGATGCGGATCGCGCGAAATGTATCTACTTGAAATGCATCTGCTTGCACGCTCGTTTCCAACAACGAACCGAATTTCTCCTTGGCTGGTCACGGCCGAGGCGTTCGAGGAATCGCTGTGGAATTCCGAGGATCCGCGATTCTTCTTGTTCGCGTGTCGACTCGCAGAAACGGAAGAAAGAAACCGAGTAATTTATCGAGGCGATGTAGAGCTTCGGATGTTCTTCGTAATTAGAAAATTTTAACGATCTTCCTTGTTAAAAGCGTGACGCTTATTTCTCATACGCGGTAATATCGCAAAAACAAAAACTTGCGATATGTATTTGGAAATATGGAACAAATTATGAACGAACAGAATAATTTACTAATTCATTCTATTATTCATTTCTATTATTATCTTACTATATCTATATTTACTTACTATATCTTTATTTCTATTATACAAAGAATCGATAGATCGATTCATTAATTTCAATAATTGACAAATCTTTCGTGGATCGAATCACTGCATATATGATTCAAAAAAATTTATTCAATTTGCACGTGTGAAATTAAAAAGCCAATAATTTGTATTAGACCTGATATGTCTCCACGACTGTACCTTCAGCTACGTCATGTCGGGCGAATAAAAATTGCAACTGATGAACGGTCGGGAAGATAAATTAATAAGGCAAGATAAAAGCAGGTTGATGGACAGAGTTCATTTAGATCGTAGAAACTGCTTTCAGAGGAAACAAAATCCTGGCGAGGAAATACAACGAAGGGAAAAGATATACCGAGAAACCCGTATAAAAATCAGGTGAATAATGAGAATAATGAGATAAAATTGATCAGACGAATGGAGCGAAAAGAAAAAGTGGGGTTCATTCTTTGTGACAGGATTTTCGAGTAACGAGCTTGTTCATTTCGTTCAGCTTATAATCTCCACCTTGTCAAGATTTCTATCTTAATTCATTAAAAAAATGTTAGCTTTGAAGATAAAAATTTATCCATTTTCCATTATAATAACCAATTATTTCAGTGAGACAATTTAGATCTTCGTGTTTAACTAAAGTTATGCGTTATTCAAACTAAAACTGGAGATATAAATGTTTTCATATTACATATTATTATAAGCTTGTGACAGAAATATGATTTTAAATAATCTCTTTTAATTTGTTTCTTAATAGCTATAACCACGCATTAACAAATGAAATGAAAATCTCTAATATTCGTTTTGTTACATCAAAAATGTTTTACTTTTTATTTCCAAACAAATACAATACACGAACAGTATTCTACATAAAAATGTTCATTACTTTCACGTACATTTATTCTGAACAGCGTGGCTGACCTCTTTTCTACCCTTTTCATCAAAAATTGCACAAAAATATCGCAATCATAGATCGCAAAACATAACCTACATTTGTAAACGTTAAATTCATTAAACAGACAGAGTTCTTAATAAATCCCAATTTAAACCATTGATTGGTAGAATTCACTTAATTATCATTTCATCGTGATTTTTTTTTTATACAAGATGTGGCCTAGTCAACTTTTACTCTCAATGCCTCCAATAAACATCTGTCATTATCCATTAAAAAATTAATCTATACATCATATATCATCTATACATCTATATATCCAGTTACAAGTGTCACAACAACTCACCGTCGGAACTTGGGAACACGTGTTTTATTCCCATTCAGTTCTGTGCTTCGAAGTCGTGTTATTTGAACATAATTTGAAATGCAAACGCCGGGATATTAATAATTCCTGTCACTTAAAATTCCTCCATTTGTCTTCCGCTATTTACAGACCCGAAGGCAGCTTTATTAGCAATAAGTATTACAATTCTTTCCTTCTGATGTTACGGCAATTTCAGCGCCATTTCTCTGTTCCCGGAGCTTTCGAATCATCCAACTAACATATCTTACGCATCGTGGTCACGAGATTTTCGCTAATTAATACTCTACCGGGAATTTTCGGTTCCGTTCGTGAAATTTCAGTGAGAAATTTTCCTGTTTTTCGGCACGATTGAGGCACCCGTTTTCGAACCACGGAAAACTTGTTAATATAGTTCCAGATTAGACGGTCGTCGTGGTTGCTCGCGCGTTAAATAACGAGCCACGGATTCTCATAAATATGCGCCACGGTTGACGACATACGTTAACGATATTAAAAAGTTTCAGAGACCGGACGTTCGTTGTAACTCGTTTTCCCCCGCACGGTGAACTGACGTAAGTGGATTATTGTTTTCTGGCGAGTTCGAAGCGCGTGCTTTGTGTCCGAAGCCGAGAACTCGTTTCGTTTCACCCGTTCCGCCAACAACTATTATTCCTCGTTATGAAAAACGTCTATATCCACGTTTTAGAGGCTTCCGCGCTGTTTTTATTCTTGTGTGCGAAGTATGGAGCTTCGTCCATTTTCTCCATTGCTTGTTTGTCTTGTATCTTGCGTCTTTTTTTTATTTTTATTTGTTCTTTTTGTGAGAATATGTTTTATCGCTCAGTCTTTGGATCTTTAATTGCAATAGAGAATAGAATTTGCATCAGATTAGTTGTATTTTAGCGGTTTAATTTTGCAAAAATAATTAATGGTGTTGAAAAAAGTGCTTCATGAATTTCGATCGTCTTTAAAAAAAAAGAAGATAAAAGATCAATGTAAATTTAGAAGAGAAACGTTATGAATAAGAAAGTTTGTAAAATATGTTGATGTACGCATGATAGAAGATCTTAGAAATATTATCAGTGAAGATGTACACTCATTTTTTATTCATACAAAGAATGCTATATTATTACATAAAAACATGAAATGATTTTTAAAAGATGTGATAAAAGAAACCAAACATAAACATAGTTTATCAAACTAAAATGTAAAAATTAAAATTTAATTATCATAGTAAACGTATTGAAAACACAAACGAATCACATGAAATTTCATTTAAACAGTTAACTACGTTCGACGTGTATACACGTCAATTCAAAATCCTCGGCGTGTGACATAAGAAATTGCCATTTATTATAGAAACTCAAAATTTCACTAAAATGACATTTAGTGGTATATTTCCCTTATACTTTCAGTAAACCTATTATGTATTTTATAAAAAAATTTTGATTATTTGATTATTCTCCTTGGTATATTGATTATGCTCCGTATAACGTATTACTTTTTATAAACTGGGTTAATTATTTCCCTCAATGCATCCCCATTTGTGTACTTCACTGCATATATCGGCTATTCCGCGAATTATTTTGTGTACTTTACTGCGTACAACGGCTATTCCCCGAATTATTTTGTGTACTTTATTGCGTATACCGGCTATTCCCCGAATTATTTTGTGTATTTTACTTATTTCTTTATACTTTACTTGCTAATTATGTTTTAGCAATTTTTAAGTTTTTAATAACAATACATTTTTTAACAATAAATTGTTAATTTTTTATTGAATAAAAATGTAATCCTTTTTCCTTTACGAAAAAGATTCTGTATTTTTTCGTAAAATTTACAATATGAACATTTGCCCTGCGTTCGACGTGTATACTCATCGTTGCTTGACTTTAATTACGCACCCCATAAGAGATTTTTGAAACTAAATTCTGCAGTTAACAGATTATATTTGACTTCCTTATATCGTTTTGAAATTTTCCTCGGCAAACGAATGTTCTTACATCATGTCAAATCTTAACAAATTTCATAGAGAACCCAACTCAGAATTGAAAAATTGCATGAACCAAAATATCCTGACAACGCAAAACAAGCTTTACAAATACAACGCACGTGCAGCTTTAACAACGTTGTGTGAACACCTAACATAAATCTAATTTCCAAGAAACCACGTAAAACATAAACGAAGTTCACATCTCTATACACTTCATGGACTGCCTATTGCATTCGCTTTTATCGACGCGAGGAACCATCGAAAACGCGACACGGTTTTCACATTCTCGCAGTTCTAACAATTTATTCTTGGTGGTTACGGCCCGATATGACCGGGTTGCTGTTTTTCGAAGGCGCCTTCAATGCTACCTTGGAAACTATGCTACACACCTTGTCATGAACATCGTTGTAACAGTTTATCGCGCGGAGAACTATTTTATGGCTGAGTCGTTACCTACGCGTTTTACGATCTTCGAATCATACAGGCTACCCGCTGTGTTAGATAGGATTCCTTCGTAACCCTGTACATTTCCCTTGCTTTTTCTGGTTTACAATCGTGTGCTTTACGACGAATTGCTTTGTTTCGTTCCGACGAAGAATCTCGCGTCAGAAAGGAGGACGATTTTGAGGAAATCGTTTCTACGAGTTTCATCAGCTTCTCGATGGCTTGAATATATTGTTTGTATTTTATGATGAATATCGTACGCGAACGAGGTTCTCGAGCGAAAGGTGTGGAAAAATAGGTATAAAGGACGAATGCATCAGGAAACGTTGAAGTCATTGAAAGACTATTTGGAATGCAAAGATCTTTCAAATGGAATATGAGCTTGAATGGCCCACAGAATATACATATATGCACGGAGTTTTGGATGTAAAAGAGTAAAAGTACGTTTATTAAGTAATACGAAATTTAATATCCTTGGACCTAATCGATTAATATGTAAATGTTACAATAAATACGATAGTAATGTCAATACTTTTTGTAGCTGTTATATATCTATAAAATTTCTATGAAAAATTGCAACTGACTATTTCAACTACTCCAACAAATCTACTACTCCTACAAATAAAACCGATCATTTTCCAGATCCTTAACACTCATGCCCACGTACGCAGTTCTCGAAAGCCAAAATTCCCTAGGACAATGACACGATAAAAGCATTTCTACGGAATTGCTTTCAAGTGCAGCTGTGCTGTTTTCTCCAACATGCTGCTGCTTTTTTTGCTCACACCAGAAGACAGGCTGCTTTCGACTCCCGTTTCTAACCCCATTGTACCAGTTTCGAGCTGTGTCACTCGGACAACCGACTTGTTCTCCCCCGTATCCCTCTCTTCAGTCGTTGTGGCTGAAATTTCAATTGTTCCCCAGCCCTGAGTCCCGATGCTTTCCATTTTCCAGCGCAAAGAGAAACAAGCATCGAGAAACGACGAATTACGCTACGGCCTTGTTCTTCCCTCATTTGCCTGAGTGTAGACCCCTTTGTCTCGCCTGAGTCGCGGTTCTGGGTAATTCGACCGTTTTTTCTTCTCCCTTTAAGCTTTTTCTCCTCGCGTCCTGCTTTCGAACGACATACGGCTACAGACCACTCTGCGTGATGGAGTCTTTCACTCTTAACCGTATGAGAGGCACTTCTCAATTGTTTCATTTGATTTTTGAATGACCACCCTTTTTTATTTGTCTTTCATCGATTCATTCTGTGTCAGAAAGGATTGGATTAAAGGGATTCAATATTCGAACTGCGAGTCCAGTTGCTGTATAAAAGTGTGGAAATTCATATTTGTTAGAATGATCTATTTCTTGATATTTTTTAAAGCTGAGTGAGAATGTGAGATATTTTAGACTTTTGATAGGAATTACTGGTACTTAATTATTACAAATATTTGCTTGGCTTAGATGGATTAAGAGTTGACGATATACGTAATATTTGAATAGTCAAATTACGCTCAACTAATCTGAGTAGCTAAATTATATGAATTTTTAAATTGGTAAAAATTATTTAACATAAAAATTCGAATATGAATGAAACTCGGATCACCAAACTTTCTGTTTGCAATTCCGCCAAATAAAACAATTCAACGATACCTATCAAAAACTAGTAAAGGCTGTAAACTTAAAAAATTTGTCTATTTTTTGCCCTTTTGTCTATTTTTGCTATCGTGAAAATTGAGAAGCCTACAAATGAAACATAAAGCCCTCACAGACCTACATTTGTACTTTATACAACATATTTCCCATTCAGCATACCGAGAAGAATACACTTGGAAAATTAGGTGGCTCGATTCAGATACGGCCCGTATCTGTGCAGCTGCGTGTTGACTGATTTCTAAGCGCTACATAAATGTAGAGCGATATTTCCATCTGGCGGGTGTAAACTTCGGCATCAGCTGAGAACCTGTTCGAGACAAGTTTGAAGGGAAGGAAATTCGGCGAAGTTATTAACGCTTGACACAGTTCTGATGTTTCTGTTGCTGCGTAACCATGAGTACAGGCTAAACTGCGGGAAAGTAGCAAACAAGCAATTTCAGAAACTGGACACTGACAATCGCCCAAAGAGAATACTGCCTCTGAGGCATACTCCTCGCATGAATAACAATATTATGGTCAGTTTCGGCCGCAATATTATATGTATGTCGTTACCCACCGCACAGTTTATTTTCTGCTCAGCATTATCGTACATTTTTCCTTTTCCCTCCACAGAATCATGTTACAAATCACTATTTCTTTGTATCCTTGCACCAGGAAACTTGAATTTACAACGTTGCGAAAACAAAGATTCAGGAATCTTTTTTAATTTGAAGAAGTAATATTCTCTTGAATATATTCATTAAAATAATTTTTGGAGAAAATTGAAAAAACTTTAAAGTTTCATTGTTATAAGTTAATTTAATTTGAAATAAACGAGGTTTATTATGTACTACAGTATGAACTAAATCAATTTCTATTCATTCTATCTTTATTTATGTTTAAATGAAATGTGTTGACATTTATCTTAAAGTTTTGAAAAAATATATCAAACACTTGTTACGTTATTAAACTTCATTTGTATGTTTTCAACGAATTAATTGAAAATTTTCTTTCACTCGTGGCCATTATAAAATTTCGTTTGATTTCTTCCAAGAATATTGAGAGCACGATGTGGGAATAATGAAGAATCAGTTTTTATTGTCAAGACGAAACGTATCAGGAAAGCTTTAAACATGATCTTAGATTACCGCACATAATTTCCCATCGTTCCATACTTTATATACAGTTGCTATCACTCAGAATAAATCCAAAGTTCCCTATCAGTCAACGTGACACACTAGTGACAAATTATACAATTATCCCAAACTTAAATTCATCACTTTCATTTCTTATAAAAGCAACAATAAATCAAGTACCCCACACTCTGTATAACCAATATCATCCATTACATCTAACTCTTCTACCTTGAGACTCAACAAACTAAATCTCTGTCTTCTTCAACAATTTCCTTTAACAATGTACGTAGGAATGTTTATTATAAATTAACAGAAAAGACAGTATGATAAACACAATATTGTTACACTCTCATAAAATCGAATATAATATCGCGTTTCACGAATTCGCTTATCATTATTTCTACGTCACAGCAACACGATGAACTTCTCTCGACCACGATTAATTCAACTCTGACAGCAATACCACGCTCATTTTTCCCTTAACAAACCTTGATAACGCTCACAATACTCCTTGACAACATTAACGTTGACAACGTTTATAAACAATCAACCACGTCTTTCCCTGACGTTACACCATCCCAAATGTATAAGCAATTACAAAATCTCAAACAATTTACCAAAACAATTTCCATCAAAACATCATATAAAATATGGTAGAGATCTATTATTGTTTACATCTATGTTTTCACATTTCTGTTCTGCATTAAATTCGAAGAAATTTGTTCGAAGAAACAAGAACGCTATGGAATTACAAAAACGTGGACAACCGGTTAACCGCTGGCTGGCTCAAAGAACTATCGTTAACATCGTTAAGACGAAATCCCTGTTGCCTCTATACGTTGCAAGAGCCACGAAGAAAGACTATTAATCGCGGTTTTTCTACCGCAAAGCAAGAATATCTGAAGAGCGAGACGAATCATCGCATTTATAATTACCTCAACGTCTTAGGAATATCTTCACCGGCTGTTAGATCCAAATGGCTTCTCCTCTCGATCCCCTTGAGCGGATTGCACAAAGGAAACACGGCGAGCAGCCGGGAATCAAATGAGAGGCAGGTAATTAAGCGGATTTAGGCACTCTCAGACACGAGCACCTAACACCTTTCCCGTTCAGCCGCCGCACCGTGCCGGTTCAAC
>NT_178907.1:4757-66371 GCF_000188095.3 Bombus impatiens | reverse complement strand
CGGTTCAACCGCCACTCGTCGATTAATTACGGAAGATTACGTTTAGCGATGAAACCGTCCCCGTTTCTCCCTTCCGTCCTCGACCGCGTTTTCTTTTTCTTTCCAGCCAAGTCTTCGGGGATTATCGATTCTCGAGGTCGTCTGCCGTCTACTTGTCCATTCAATCTCGTGGAATGCTTATTTTAAGCGTTTCCGGCGTTAGGTATACAAAAATTAGATTTCATTGTATGTACAGTGGCTACAAAAAATATTTGCACATATCTTTATTTGTCAATGAAGCGTTTTTTTATCAGGCATTTCACTTTTATAGCATCAAATTTTGTAATTATATAAAAATACTACTAGAAGATGCCAAATTTAATATATTTGGATTTAATTGATTAGTATTATATATAAATGTTATAATAAATATAATAGCGCGAAAACATTTGGTCATTTTGTATTTGATAATATAGCGTTAAAGTGTCGTTGCAGCATCAATAAGATTGAAATCGTATGTATTCTATAGTTTCTTAAATCGTATTAAATACCTTGTTTAAAATTAAGAAAAATGACGTAACTGTATCCTGGAGTAATAAATTTTACGCAATTGATTCAGTTGGTATTTCGGCAAACAACTAACAACAAAATGAATACAGGGCAAGAAGTAAAATAAGAGTAAAGGATAAAGCGTAGTCGTAGTCATTTCGCCATAAATTCGAAGCCATTCGAGCTTGGAAATTGCGATATATACCCATAGTTCTTCGATACACAAGATTGCATACTAAAGTTCTATAGAGACGAAATTCCATTTTGCGATACGATTTTCTTCGTCGATTTTCCGTTTCTTAGGCAAAATGCGACAGAAATGGAATTTGCACGACACAACTAGCTCGGAATAGAGATTTACTTGTAGCCACGTGAAATTCCATTTTTCTATGAAATTCCGGTGAAATCAATGTAAAAATGTTTCCGCTGTAGCATGGTTAGAGAATAATGTAATATACTAATTTTCTTCTAAATATAATGTTTACAATAAATGTTTTGTTGTGTTGTAATTTTATTTATATTGAAATGTAATTTCATTTACATTCCCAGATTGGTTTCAAACTTATCCAATGTAACCATGGCAGTCGTGTCTGATTACAGTGCTAATGTCAAGCAGTTTTATATAACACACATAATATGAGCATATAAGTTTTCAATATTAAATGTTCAAATACTTCTGTGATCTAGTGTTGCACCATCAAACCATTCATCATCCCTTAACTTTTAAACATTCCATATCCTTGCAACTATGTAATATTCGTTAAATCATTCGTAAACTAACTGACAGCGTTCGATTACGAAGAACGACCTGTGACCACTGGATCTATCAACTAATCCTATCGTAGCACGATTCCAGCTCACCGAACCGTTCCATCGCGTAGAGAAATTTCCTTGACGTAGTCGAAATGCAATAGAAACGACATCTGCATGACAAGGCGCGATTCGAAGCGGCAGCCGCGAATTATTTACGGTGGCAATGTCAGCAGGTGGCCACAGTTCACCTCCATATATGATAAAGGCATTTGTCATCGTCCGGCTTTCGCCTTCGATTATCGATACACCCTACCACGGTCAATAGATGCATCCTACAGATAGTCGAATATGTATTTATAGTGGTGAATTCTGTTATCTGTATGTATGTATGTATGTATGTATGTATGTATGTATGTATGTATATATGTATATATACGTGTATACATATATATATATACACGTATATATACACGTGTATATACATATATATATATATATATATATATGTATGTATATATGTATATATGTATATATATATATATATATATATATATATATATATATATTCCGTTCGTGTTACTTCTATGTTTTCTTTCCTCTTTCCCAATTCCCGCTTTTCATCGTTCTTCCACTTCTTCCATTTCTCTTTTCTTTCACTCTTTTCCGCGATACCGGTCTCCGCGATGGCTGGAAATAGTTTTTCATTCAATGTCATTCTTCGTTATGAATCTTGTTTCAGCCCGGTATGATTCCTAGTTGTAGCTTCTGATTTCATTTTTGTTTTCCGGTATTGGCGATTTATTTCTTCGAAGAATTTTGCTTCGTTGCACTTTGTCGCGGTATTAGACTGTTTGACTCATATATTATTAGGACGACATTTTAAGTTGTGTATGAAGTCGTAAAGATTGAAATAAAATTGGATTAGTTGGAATGTTATAATCACTTAGTAATGTTTTAGAATTACGGAAGTTTTGTTAAGTAGCTTTGGATGAATCATAGAATTAATTTTTTAGAAGTGCTATTCTGTAATATACACGTTTTAATGTACTTCCGACAGTTTGTTTTCACTATAATAGATAGAGGAAAAATATTTCTTTAAAACATTAGTATTCTTTTTATGTCCACCAGCTTTAGCTTTATTTTATTCTCGTAAAAAAGTGCCAATTCATATTCAGTAAATAATTTTATTTCCTATTATTCCTATAAAAAATTTTAATGAATCTTCAATAAATAAATATTGAATAAATAAGATAAACTCCACTTATTTTATCCATTACTTTCTCTATTCTCCCATTCCACTCAAATGATCAATAACTTATCATTAATAATTTGCCAATAATTTACCATTTCCCTCCATTATGATGTAGCAATCAACCATTGGTCTTCCATCATCCCTTAAAATTTCACCTTAAAATATCTACATTTTCTCCCACTGCCTTCAACCCTATTTCACGGCATCTTCTGCTCCTCCCCCGATCTAATCTCATCCCTCCGCGTGTCCATCTGTCTCTATTATCCCGCATCCATCTCCTGCGCCTATTCTCTTCGTTCCTAACCGTCCGTTGCTCGCCATGAAAACCGATAAAAGTTATTAGATCCTACGGGTAAGTAGTTCCTGGTGGCTTCAGTTTCCGGAAATGAAGTCTGAAACTACCAACCCCGGAATGGTTACACGCGTAAAGAGCACCAAGTAGGGTAGCGAGGACAAAAAGCATCTATCCGCTCCCGCTTCACTTTTCATCGGGCTATGGATAGAACGCAGAAACTCAGGCAACCTCTTTATTGAGATACGCGATCGATTCTGCTGCTTTCATCGGTTGTATAAGAGGCTAGCTGTGGATTTTGTCTACTGAATGTCTGATTCCCACTTGCCCCTTTAACGGGAAAACAATTTACTCAACAATAATTGTGAATACAGTATTGGAATGAAAATGTTATTGTATGTCGAATATTGTAAAATTGACACTTCAAAAAGATTCTATACATATATAAGGTGTTTCATTTAACTTGAACGGCTTAAATAACACAAAAGATTTTCTTGAGATCATCACTTCTGCCTTTAAATAAAATTATTTGAATTTGAATATCTTTATCAACATAAAAATTCCTTTAAAATTCTTCAAGAATTCTAAAAGAATTTGAAATTCTTCTTTCTTTTGTTATTGATTAGTACTTTCAAGCTATATTTATATCAGTATTTGGAAATTCGTAGAATTTGCTATGTGTCATATTGTGTATCAATTCTGATGTATTACATTTGTTATCTTCGGCACACACTATGTATATGATCACATAACTTATCATTGACTATCAGAAAAGAATAATTTATTACAATTCGGCCAATGAGGTCTGCATTACAATGAACACCACAAATCATGAATAATCTTTGACTTCATCGTGTTCATTTTTCTTAAAAAGTATCAAATTTTTGAAAAAAATGTAAATGTTAGTATATTATATTTTCTTTTTCAAAATTATGAAATTTTTCTGAGGCATATAACAATGCACTTGTCGATCAGTAATATAAATGAAAATAATCAAATTATTCATTCATTCGTTCGACCATCGATCGACCATCGAAGACCATCTTCCTTTTCTAAACTGTTCATTCTGAAGCTCTACCAACCTCTGAACCACAACAACGATTCTCATAAAATAAAGACCCATGCAACTTGTAAATAAAACACGAACGATATGAATCACAGTCTGTATGACAGAAATCCCTGACTTTTAAAATACTCCATCGAGACCAATCACAGGTTTTGCATGGCATGAGCAAACGTATCAACGTGGCTCACCGCGATATCGAGCCCGATCAAAGCAATCGACGATCTGCGATTTTTGAGATGATCACCGAGTGGAAATAGAGGGTCGTCTGTAAACCTGGAATCGACTGTTCCCTGTCCGATTGTTAATCATTTTTCGAGAGGGCCTCGACGCGAACCAAGCACGTTTCTACCTTTTTTTGTAGATGTTGAGCCATGCTTCATGGCGGGTTCGCTCCCCTGGATTCCCATCGTATCGAATGCTGGTCGAAATCGATGCAGAGATCCGGGAAAGATATGTGTGTTCCTATTCTCTGTTGCGGACTTATTGGACGAGGGTAATCGTGGATTTATGTGGGCCGTTTAATGAAATTTGTGCTTTTTGCCCGAACTGCTTCAAGGCTGGATTTCAATGGGGCCACCGAATATATTTCTTTGTTTTCACTGGTGATCGCTGTGGAATTTTCGCTTGAGACGATTTGACGGAAGTTGTTGCTTTTGAGGGATATACTTTGGTTATCTTGCATTAGAACTGTAGTATATTTGTTAAAATACAACTTCGGAAGATAAGATTTCATCTGTGTAATTATATTAATCGAAAATAAGAAAGTCAGTTTCTAATTTCATACGATTCGTAAGTTCAACGTACCTATCAGGCCATTAAACTCGTATAATATATAAAGTGAGTATCGATATGATCAACTTCTATTTTAATACTTTCGAAGTAATTCTAAATTTATAAATTCTTTGCACTACCATTATATACATAGGAAATATCGATTTATTTCCAGATTGAGAGCAACTATATTCAGGCCAATATTCTTCTATTCCTGTTACTACATGGTGAAGCGTTAATTAAAGAAAATACTTGGTGAATAAACGAGGTAATAATAAACAGTCACGTTAACCTATTTATGTGAAACGAAGGAAAATCACATTTTTCGTTTTTCGAGTATTGTTGAAGTTAAACTAGGCGAACAAATGTGGCGATATTTACGTTAACGTTTCCGTATTATAATTCTCGAAATAACTGACGTTGTAAAAACGAATAAAAAGCAGCCACTTCTCGCGTGCCTGGTGATAAATCATTCTTTATTGCAGCACTTTGCAAGAATATTTCTTGTAGAAACATCCGTGCTTCTGCACGTAAACTTTTAACACGTCCCCGCTTACACACGTTCTCTAGCAAAATGAAATGGTTTGTTTTAGAGTGCGATATACAACGTAGAATTTGTCATATAACATGGGAAAATCATAAACGATTTCAATTCACGTTTGTAAATTCTTTAATGCTCAACATTACTGAAATACTGTTGAAAGCATAATATAAGTAATCTTTTTTTTTTATCAAAAGTTTCATATAAAATAGAATTCAATCTAGAATATATTTTTTACATTATATGTTAAAGTTAATTTTTCTATTTCTTTAATTTATAAAGTCTCCTCGATTTTTCTTTTTCTCGTCGAATTAGGGACAACAATCGAATTTCCTTAAAGGACACAGGTGCGATCGTAAAAAGCAGCTCCACGAGGAACGAATGCAAGATAAACGATTCGAGGGAAGGTTGTTTAAAAATAGCAACTGGCAGAAATAAAGAATGCAGAATGAAATGCCGAAAGGCGAGGAATATCTTCGCAACGAAACACTAACAAAGCTCCAGTGGACAGCTGTACCCATGGCCTCGTGATATTAAATGCTACGAGGTAAGGATAGATCAAGAAGCAAGCGAAAGGAGTAGCTGAGAAATGAGATTCCATAACAATCTTTTCACGGGCTTGATAGCACGATTAGTTAACTAAGTGCATTTCTTTTTAATTAAAAATTCAACATTTGTAAATTTCTTCGAAATTAAAAGTTTCCACATTTCTTTAAAATCCAGAAAACGAATCATACGGACATAATTAGACTATCAATGTTTATGAATCTATGACAAATTTCAAGATGCAGAAAAATACGAGATATCTACAATACACAAAAATATATACCACCAAATATACATCAGTTAAAGGTATACTATTTTGCAATATTAATTAACACTCATAATATGATGCACATGAATAGATTTCTATTTACTTCCGATTTCTTCAATTCTGTCCATAGAAATATAGATTTGCATAGAAATTTGCAGTGTAATTATAATCGTCGAGCGATCGACGAAAGTAGAAAGAAAAATATATCAACGCGAACATACGCGCGTATAAATTGTTCGGCGATATAATTGTGCAACGTGACGATTCAATCAGCGCAGCAGCTATCCAGTCGTGTTAGCGCGTCTATGAATCGCAACGAGAGACGAAATTCTCGCGTTTAAATGGCAAATGCAACCTTTGTTCGATATCTCGTTCGTTTTTCATTTTTCGCCAAATTTCCGGTGTATGCAATAAAGAGCATTCAGTTCAACTGTTTCATTAATTCGCGCGGCAAAGTCGCGTTTTACTGTTGTTCATTAATGAAACGCGTTTGTTGCAGTAGACATGTTCGCGATATTAATATTCGTGATGATGAAATGTTTACAATCAACTACCATAAATATTATAATATAAAAAATAGGAAGATGCGATTCTAGTTGGGCTTGTCGGAAAAAAGGTTGATACATTCTGTTCGAAATGATAAATCTGCCTCAAGGACGAACTGCCGAGCAGAAGAGTAATAAATCTGCCAAACATACAGAAACGATAAATCAGGATTTACATTTACATTTGGATATGGATACATTTACACTTACTTTGTACATTGCAAAAATGTTAGATTAGATTAATAAATCAATAGCGCGAATAATACAATGCACCAATGAAAATAAACTTCTCAAAGAGGAAAAATAATTTTCTGAATAGAATTATCAATGAAAAAGCTGCTGAACAAAATTGTCACATTCTATAGAAAAATTATTTAGATGTTAGAATGGTTTACAGATTAATAACGTAAAAAAAACTAGAAATTTTACATAATAAATTATTCCTTCCTCCGCGTATATTTTATCAAATAATGAACTTCCCGTTGCAAGTCATATAACTCTCCGTTATTAATACACGCCACAAAAATTTCGGTTCTGAGTTGAAACAAAGCTGATAATTTACCAAAGAAAATGTTTCAAAGAATTCATATAAATTTCTCCATTTTCCGAATCACGAATATTCATTTAATATTAGTAATTTCGCGTTTCATCATTTAAAATTAATCACGCAGAAACTTTATTATCAATTTTCCAAAAAATTTCATCTGGTGTTAAAAAGCAACTAACAGTTACCGCGGACCGAAAGTGAAATCGTGTGACGTCAGCCCGGAAACCAAAGGCACAAATACAATAAGAAGGTGATTTACCCAGATGATCCTGTTCCCTCTGAACCTTGCCTGGTTCGACGATCAGCAGACACCAGATGGACACCAGGGACACCGACGAAAGCAATTTTCCCAATATTCCCATTTCTCTTCTTCCGAGCTTCCGTTTTGAAGCGATGAAAACACGGACCTCGCAGGCACACACGCGCGCGCGCACACGAAAATGTCAAATCAGCCAAGAAGACACTGACTTTCGTCTTGGCCGGGTTAATATTTTCTCCATTCGTTTTCTTTTCTTTTCTTTTATTTTTCTGCACCCGTCAAATCGTCGCGTCGTCCCTCTTCTCTTCCTCGGGAATTCTGCAGCACCGTTCTGAGTCGCAAGATTGAACCAGAGTCCATTCACAGAACAACGCACACTGCAAAAGAAAGAATGACTTTTGTCACGAGACGTGGTTTAAGATAATAGAAAAATCTAAATTATGAGTGGAATCTTCGAAAATTTATGAATTATCACCTTCTAAGTACATATTGATATTAGAATATTGTATTTAATTATTAATATTTTTGTTTCGATATCTAAATATCGAATACCGAATATTATATAATATAGTAATATAATAAGCATTATGTCATTTTATAAGTAATGTAATCAATTAGTAATGCAGTTTTTCACTTTCTTTATAATTGTGCACTACTTTTCGATCTTCGAAAATGTCTACAGTACCGGTTGCTATAACTTTAAATTGAATTTAAAGCTAAATGTAAACTATAGGTTGAATTAAATTTAAAACTATAGAAAATTGTGCATTATTTGTAAAAAATATAGATCTTTTTATCAGGAATTTTGTAAAGTTTGTTATCATTACCAATAGAATCAATGACAGTTTTGAAAATTCTATGAATTGTTATGAACTCGAAGTATTGAGTACTCATCAATCAATATATACATATACGTAAGTTGTTCCAAAATAAATAAATTCGATTTTCAATGGTTTTAGACAATTTCTATGAAATGAATCGTATTACTAAGCACAGCAGAGGATTTTCACGGATCAAAATTCACAAGATTTCCATGAACAGCAATATGCAGGTTTGTCTCTCAGAATAGATTTTTATTCCACGTCGAAGAAATTTAGATTTAACCTGTATCCCTGCCCGAGTGCATACACAACAAATACTGCAGGTAGAATCGGAAACCATGAAAAAATAATATATGAAATGAAATACATCGTGAAAGGTTTAGATCCCAAAGCTTCTAAATACATGAAAAATATTCGACTAACTTCGAAACGTTTTTTTTTTTTTTGCAATCCCAATACTGCGAAATATATAATTCCGTGTTGTTTCAACGTTGATTTACCACGTATGCACGAGACATATTGAAATGTTTATTTGTACACGAGAATATTTCCTCCTGTATTTTCTGATTTTTATAAAAATATATGCCATGGAGATAAATGGACCTGCTAAACATATACCGTACGATAATATAGAATAATTCACCGTGGAAATACAGGAGAAGTATATTAATACATTTTTCTCTAATTTGCACTAAACATTTATTTTCATTAATTAACGAATCATTCGACATTAAGCTAATGCTAAAGATTAACGAAAAAGTGAGTTACAAATGGATATGGGAATACGCTGCTTGATAATGCGTAGCTATTTTATCAAATTTTCCACACCTCGTAAATGCACATTGTCCTTACTTCGTGCGTTTTTCAGTCCATGATTACAATGTAAACGGAAGAAAACCATTTGAGAGTAACGAAGAATAACGCGAACGCGTTAAAATCTTTTAGTTTCGTACGCCTGCATCCGGCACCCATGATAATCACGTTTAATGCGTTCTTGTTTTTCGGCTCTTCCGAATATTTGGAGTAACGAAAGATTTAATGGGCTAACTTTGGTAATAGGATTACGAGACGAGATGACTATGCGTTGTTCGAATCCGTAATTTGATTCTGTGTAAATTTTCGTCATGCGTTCAGTGATGCTCTACTGGAATCCTCAATTTGCACATTATTGATCTTTCTCGGTGTTTTAGCGTACGTAGGGATTGTAGATAATATGTAAGCTTTAGTAATCTTTCTATAATTACAGGAAAGAGATAGGGAGGAGTATCGTAATTTCTATTTATAACGAAATTCTTAATAGAGAAATTAAGTGAAAACCAAGTAAAGTTTTCTTTCAAATGTATATCAAATCTTCAATTTTCAATTACTCAAGTTTCCAATCCCTAAATTCCAATTTTCGACTTTCAATATCGGATTTCAAACTTTTAAATGAATTATTCAATATTTAATTAATAATTTTAATTGAATCAATATTGTGAAGCCATTTGCTGCTATTTTAACTCCGGGATACCTTTTCAAACTACAAAGTATAGTAATTAATGTTTATAAAATCCAAATAAGGAGAGAAGAAAATCAAAGTTAAATTATTATTGACAATAATTATATTGCGCGTTTTCCTTGGTGCGATTGAGAAGACATTAGTGTACGATGTCGATACAGTTGAAAATGATGCCGGTACAGCCGATGTTGGTTTCACGTCGAGGTACAGTTTGTGTCGTTGATTACGTTCCGCAAAAATTTCACACGTCCATTTTCATTGCTCGAGCGCCACGAATATCCGGGATTTCGAGCGAAATAATAGAAACGTCGATAGAAGGAAACTGCTCTAGTGGTTTCCACTAAAATCTTCTACGAGACGTTCCCTTTTATTCCTGGAATTTTCGCAAATAATTCGAACTAATAAATGAAGCGTTACCATACAAGTTTGTTACTTTTTAACATTATCAATATCGTAATGTTTAAAAAAAGAAATGAAAAATATTCCTAACCCACAATTTGATCATAAGCGGTCAATAAGGATTTAGGTTAAATTATTTTTGCAGTATCTTTTTATAATTTGTATTCTTTTATTTTTATATGATAAAACACATTTGCTTCTATCGACGCACACATTGCGGTTCTTTTATTTAAGTAGTGCAGTTGACACACTTGTTGCATTCTACTTTCTGCTCATTTAGACAAAGTGATTTAGAAAGACAGACAAAGCAGTGGACATTGTGTCGAAATGAACATTATTACTTAAAATGATGTATTTGATACGCAATATTTTTAACCAATAATTTTCTCAAATTTGTATTCATACACAAAATGAAAAAATCTGCTATATTACCGCGCGTATTATTAAATTTCGCGTATAATCATTATGCACAAACTTCATCACAAATATGATGAACTTAAAAAGAAACCATCTGAAGTTCCAGCATCAGTCCCGTAAAACGAAGTACGGTTTCCTTGCCACGCTAGAAATATACAACAATAATATACAACAATATAGATAGACAACGAAGTGTCATTAAACTGAAATGAGCTCTTATTAACTGATTCTATGAAGGAAGCTGTAACTCGCACTAAACCTCTCTCTTCGTTATTTTTCTTTCAGATAAAGTACAATTTCACATTTAGAAAAAGGAATAGAAGGGACAACAAAGCGCTTTAAAAAAGACATAAAAGTAGGAGAAATTCTGGTTGCAGGTAGAACGTCGTGACATTAATTTCGACCGCGATTCAACGTTATAAAATCGGCCGCACGAACTATGGTGGACCAGGAAAAAAGGGCAAAATAGAGAACGAGGCTTTCTTGTTCTTCATTGGAGCGGGAAAGTGAGCCCTACCCCGTGCTTTTAGAGAGCGAGTAATTCACTGCTTGGAGAACTCGTCCCTCGAGGCATTGCTATGACGTATTCGCGGAGACGCGCTCTCCCTAATGAGATTAAAAGTTACCAGGATTCCAGCAGGCGGAGTGCATTAAACATATTAAACAGTGACCCGACTCGCATTATTCTCCATCACATATATTGCCGATAAATGTACACCGGACGTAACCAGGATTCTCGTATTATATTTAATTTAAATTACGAATGGTGATACATTGATTTTTCGAACGTGCGACTTTTGCTTGATACCTTTTTAATGCACACATTCTGTTGTGGTTTCAAGGGAATGACGTTTTGGTCGTATTTATGTTCATTTATTTCACATTTGTTAATGTAAAATGTTATTAGGGGATTTTGAAAGCTTTATCTTACGCTATTGCAACTGACGATTATCGATTTCATGTCATGTATGAGTCGTTCAGAAGCCACTCTGATCAACTTTGTAAAATGAAAAGTGCGTGAACGATAATGAATTTTGATGTTGTTATAAATACTGGTTCTCAAATTTGCCTCAGAATTTACTATTATTTGTATCATCTTCTTGAGATAAGAGAACTCTTGGGAAGAGAAGAGATAGGTGAATAATACAATTTATACATTTTTAAAAACTCAAATGTTTAAATTTTTGCATGAAGAAGAATCTTATGACAATCCCAACGAGTGACACCGACACTTTCGATCGGCATTCTATTCATGGAAATTTACCACACAAGGTGCATTGACGTTTCTTTCGATTTATAGACTCGTAGTCTCCATTCACTAGACAATAATCCAGGTAAAAAAAAAAAGACGTTACGGTTAGTGAACTGGTCTGCCAGCTTTTCATATGCCTGAAATAATAAAGATCTTCCACGTAGCATTCTTCCTTGATATAAATTGTATAAATATTGACGCTGTTCACCAGGACACCGTCTCAATCACCGACAAGGGAAACAACCCTCTTGCTTTCTTCCCTGATCTTCGATCCGATAGAACGTTTTCTTTCCGAATATTTGGCGAATACCGCTGTACTAGGATGAAACATCAACGAAGCAAGTGGCAAGTTAAACGATGTTGACTTGTGGACCGTGTAGAGACTGTTTGTCCTATGTTTAGCGATAAGAAGGGCAAATTTTTTTCGGTTGTATGTAGCATTAAGTATGTGTATATTTCTTTACTTATGTGTAGCTTCTCTTTTATTTTTAGAAATATCTATTAATATATTACATTATCTATAATCTATTGAGTATATATCTATTGTACAATATATCTATTTATGAAGTGTATCTATTAAATTCTACTCTAAAATAGTTGAAATATGTTAGCATATCGAATTTCTATAAAATTAAACAAATTATGTTAGAGTAAGAAATATAACGATAACTTTTAGTTAGTAACTGAAATAAGAATTGATATTTAAAAGTTAATGTTATTTTTCATTTTATCCTGCAACGATGTGAAAATTTTCGTCGGTGCACATTTTTCATTTTTATTATTACTCATGCAGATAAAAAATTTGCGCGTGAAACAGCAAAAAATAGTGCCGTATTTTCTTCTATATACAAATACTAATTTATGTCATAAGTGCGCTCTCTCAGCACAATATTCACATTTTTCATTCGTAATATGTTTGTTATTATTAGCAATGTTTATATATTGTATATAATGTTTATATATTAGTAATGTTTCAGAAATAAACTTCCTTCATATTTAAAATTCTGAATAGTCCCAGATAATCGTGTTAATCTTTCGTAAATTAAATTACGAAAAATCCTTCATTTTAAAAAGACAATAGAATTATCACAAAAGACAAAAGTTTAATCATTGCTAATGGATCCTTGAGTAAACAAATTTTAAGAACCTCTTACCTATCTCCATTCCTAGGCAAAATATTTTGTCACAAACAAAGAGAAATTAGTAATAATGTGACAAGTGCAAGAAATTAGAGTCGAAACGACATAATAAGATTTTTCCCACATATCCAAAGCGAATGAAACTTAACTGTTTCGAGAGACAGGCGAAGATCGACGTGCCCTACTTTCAAATCCTCTTGGATCGCAGGTTCAAAGTTAATCGAGCGGAATGAATTCTGGGCAAAGGGGTGAATTGACGCGTTACAGGGGTTAATTTCGATCTTATAGGCATCGCGTCGCGCGTCAGCGATAGAAAAGCTGTCATCGACAGGTCACTCGGTTCGGGCCACCTGGAAGGCGTGACGTGACGTGACGTGACAGCATTAGCAGAGACCCCACTCGCATTACCGTGTCATGTCGATCTTTGAGTTTTCGCACACAAAGTCCCAAGTCTTCGATATTATCGAACTTTCTTAATAAACAATTATAATATAATATTCGTATCTATATTCATGACATAAAATCATATATAAAATATTATTATATATAAAATATTGTTATTAACGATAGATGGTCAGACTAAATATAAATTGAAGGTTTTAAACAAATAACGATATTAATATGAACGCTTTGCTTGTTAAACGCATAGTTATTAGAATTATGTCAATAGTATTTAATGGTAATTTATTTGTTCGGTCTTCTCATAAATTTTAGGTAATCTAACGCGGAGGAAATTGCATCAGGTGCATTGGATCGTGTGATTTAAAGCGGCGAGTTCACACGTGAATAAAATTAATCGGTTTTACGCGGAAGAATTCCTTTAATCACAGACAGGAAAGGTTTAATTTCAACTTTTAGTCCCGGCTGCAACTTTCCCGCAACACCAACGAAACGATTTAGATAAATCAATTTGTGCTACGTATGAAATTACTTGTAGTAAGTTTTTTATGACAGTCTATCGAAGCTAAATTTATTTTCATGGGAATAACATGATAAAAAGTTTGGCTTCGTGTTCCACGAACAAGAATATTTAATAATCAAAATATGTACTGTTCAAAAATGATTATTCGTCTTCTATTGATAAAATTAATAGACTTAGTTTAATTCTCATTAAAAAGAGATAGAATACTAACTAACATCGTAAGTGAAGTTATTTAATAATAAATAGTGAATTTATTAAATACCTTAACGCTGTCAAAGTTATCTAAAATGTATATTAATAATAAATCCAGTATTGATTACCTACTCTATCTATTGCAAATTTTCGAGTACAAATTCTCAGTAATTATGAACAGTATCGGATACTTTAACCACATCCTATTAGCAAAAGCGTTAATTAATTCCCAGGAATTTCAGTTTACGAAACACAGTCTTTATCGTTCTACATATTTCGTGAACTATCTAGTGCCTACATAAACCAACCAACACAGGCAATATAGGCTAAATACTATCCCGCACTCCATTTATCCATGAAATATCACCTAAACTCCAGATAACTTCTAACGTAATCTCGCCTAATTCCTTCATTAAACATAAAATAATCATCAGGCTTTTCTCCCTCGACCACTGCTTTCAATTACCCCGAATCAAGTCATAGATCATAATCGTCAAAAATTACGATCAAAACGTTCTTTGGGTCATGGAAGAATTCGTAAGGGAGGATCGACAAATCGGTCGTGCACTTCAAACTTCTCGAAACTCTTCATCCGTTCGTGAAAAATACGAGATTCCTTTCTTCTTCTTTCCTCCCGTGCGAATAAATACGATCTTCCGCGGGTGAAACTTCGACGAACTGTAACAGATGGCTTCGTGACTCGGGCGTCAACTTGCAAGGGGTACAGGAGGCTAGAAAGCCGTGATATTCATCCTTCAGCCACTAGAGAAAAGAATGGAAAAGCACTCTTGGGACATTCTTCAGAATGCCTCGATTTTGGCGCATTGGCCGCGATCAATTCAAAATCGATTTCAAACACCGGTCTGTGATTCTGCTGTTTGTTCTGGATCTTAGAAATTAGAATTAAAGGATAATCCCTCATGAACTCAGCTTGATTTGTGTTATACGTGATAGTAAAGATTTGCAAGTCTATGAATTATTCTAAAAGTAATACAATAAATACATTACTATCGAATTTGATAGCAGTTTTTAAATAAAATAGTATGTTTTTAAATAAAATATATTAGACAAACAAAATGCTATAATTGTCGTCCTACGCGATACAGATATTTGGTAGCTTAAATTTGAAGAAGATTGAGAGGTGGATGTAAATATCGCAATGATCCATAGCTCAGTGTGTACTTTCTGGTACCTGTTTTAGATCTTCAAAGATCTCATATTACTTTCACACACTACTTTACTCATGAAAAATAAATAGCACAGAGCCCGAGTTCTCCTTGAAAATTTTAATAGAGAGGTTTTAAAGTCGAGACATTGATTTTAATAAAGAATAAAGTCTAGACTCTGTGAAAGAGAATTGACAAATAACGTCATGCTTTTTGCATAAATCGTCTTTAAAAATAGTAAAGTTACCATCCAAAATAATCTATGCTTTCTACGTCACATCATCAGTCTCATCATCTCATCAGGCACGTCACGCAGTAAAAAATGCAGCCAAAAATACAGATAGTCGACGAAACTATAAAATGCTGTGAACCCTATTCCGTTAGAATAGGGATGTTAAAGGTACTCTCGAGCAACAGATGCGTCCAAAACGAAGGTAATCCCGGCCAAAAGCCTTGAGAGTGGATTAAATTTCAGAAGTTAATTCCTACTCGTCTGCGACACTCGTCAAAAGTCAAGGGAAAATCAATGACGGAGACGTGTCGCGTAACAGTCCTAGGAATTAAAAAATCTCCAGTACTCGAGGGCTGTACTTGTGAAAAAAAGGAGTACAAAGACCTAGAGTATCCCCTTTACGCTACGAGTCCGGATTATGTCAATTTGAACGCCAGACATCGTCATCAAAGTCTTTCTTTTCTCGATTAAAAATCCCTACAGCGACTAAACACGCTTTCAGGCGTAAGAGCAAATCAGTTCGAGTGTATTGGGCGGCTTGCACGCTCTTGTTTTGCAAGCAACCCCTTGCCTTATGCTTCGTCTCCGCGTAATCCTCTTTGGGAAGAAACGTTTCCTCCCCTTGTGCATAAGACAAGGATCGAACTATGAAGAACAGAGTTGATGGATCGTCGGTTCATTATTGTTGAAGTTATTGCGTCATGAAAAAGCTCGTACCCTTCCGATCGTTGATTGGTGATGTTGTGCTGTTATAAGGTTATTGGTGTCCAATATTTCTGGAGTTGATTGATGATCGCAGTTATCTCTATTTTCTTTAGTTTGGATTTAGAAAGATTTCTTTTATTAGAGCATTATTCTTTTTCAGTAGAGCATGAGTGAGAAATGTTTCGAGAATGTTCGAGAGAAAATAATCTGCAATGAGGATCCTGTAGCTTTTAGTATTGATTTCTGTTTCTTGTTTGGACCATGAACTTCAATATTATAATCAAAGAATTAATATTAACATCTACTAAAACATGTATAATGTATTATAGAACTTCGAAGTTGGTCAGATTTCAAATTACATCTGTTTTGCGAATCCTTTCGTGAGAATAACGAGAACAAATGGCGAGAACGTAGAGACATGAAATACCAAGGGAGAGGCAACGAATATAACGTAGAAAAGACAGAAAATAGACGAAGCTAAAGTAGAAAGAAGATCGAAGAAGAAGCGGTGATCCGTAATCAATCACGATAACCTGGATATTCGATTTCCCCGCCAATTCGAATCGTTCGCCAATTGACTCCCTCGCAATTGAGCTCGAGGTGTTAAGGGACTTACCACAGCTGTTTCAATTTCTTTTTCCAGCTGGTTCGCCGTTCGTGAAATTAGACAATTTAATGAAGTCGGTAATCGTCAAATTGGGATCGAATTGAGAATTGGACACGCCTTTCTTGTTACTCGATCAAGCACCAGCAATAAATTCTATTTTAAAACGTTCCCGAACAAGATCCCGTACCAGAGAGGATCTTTCACTTGATTTTAAAATATTGTGCACAGAACTTTGAATCCCTCGCGTTTAGTAAATCATTCGGAGAGTTTGAATAAGCTTTTTTAAGTTATTTTTCAGAAGAAGAAATGCGGCATAAAGAAGTTCGATTTAAACAGTTTCGTTACAACGATTAAACTTCAAATTTAATTTGGATTGGATTCTTTTAAATCTTCCGACTTTGGAACTTGATTCTTAATACTGTAGAATCTTCTTCATATTAACGGATTTCACGTCTTTACCTACTCCTGGCATCAACAAAATTTAAAAAATTGATTATTTAAGCGATGAAGTTATATTACTACTAGTTATAGTACTTATAATATATTTGTGTTAGAAAATAAAGTATTATATAAAATAAGGAACAGTAAGAAATAATAAAATTGACATATATTTTTCTTAATCTATGACAGAAATATTACAGAGTTCAAAGTCGTCTACAAGTCTGCTAAAAGATCAGAAAAAATCTGTTAGTCTTTTTAAAAAAGTCTAATCTGTAGTTGGTTGATAATGATTAGAATTAGAAACATTACATTTGACATGCGTTTTCAAATAAACACTCCAATACTCATCGAACCGAATGGAAACTATAACTTTGATTTTTATGGCGCATCAATCCACTTTCGAATAGATTTGCTCATGCAACCGAAGAAATAACAGCGAAAGTTCGCCCCATTTCCCCGACTAATCTCTGTACGAACATTTACAACAAGTAGTTCAAGCAAAATAAGGCAGTTTCGAATGATCCTCGCTGCAACTGTCTTTCACCAAATGTAACACCAAAACTTTAACAAGATACTGCTCAACTTTCAACTCGTGCACCGATACTGTTCGTTCCACTTCTAATGTTCCATTATAAAAAATTACTTCCCATCCTCTGTGTTCCCAGCAATTTATTACGACCTACTGTTCTGAACGAAAACTATCGCTGACAATTTCATGCAAACGATTCAACGATTCTTGAAGATACAACGACGTAAGTGACAAATTAAAGGATTGTGTAAAAAATATTTAGTCTACATTTAGCGACAAAAATGGAGGAAAATCAATTAAGCTATAGCTTTATTCTCTGCTGCAATACGTTTTCACGATACGTAGAAGACTATTTCATGAAAAATGTAGTAGCAGTCAACTGACCTATACAAATTTTAACTCCTATTTTAAGGACAGTATCAATAATTTTTGTGCATGATATTTCCATGTTCCCTATATTTGACGTTCATTGAAGGTATATAATAATTACAATTGTGACTATA
The DNA here is from genome assembly GCF_000188095.3 of Bombus impatiens. NCBI lineage: Eukaryota > Metazoa > Arthropoda > Insecta > Hymenoptera > Apidae > Bombus > Bombus impatiens. The sequence goes on along the minus strand of NT_178907.1, from coordinate 48,180 downwards.
CAATTTGTTTCATAAATTAAAAAGTTATAAACCATCTTACTCCAAGTGAATTACGGCACTTACGTCCCGCCGATGCGATGCGCGGCATCTTCTAGGGAACTTAGGCATCTCGAAGCAATATCCGCCTTTGCGGTTTCGATATTAGTTCTCATAGAGAGACACACCGTTTTTTCATATTTCCATAAAAACAGAATTCAATTTCAATTAGATACTTTCTTGGATAAGCTATATGTGGCGCGTGTCAGCACGGTAGAAAAGAGACAAACGAAACTGGATGAGAGGAAAGAAGTCATTCTGGTTTCTTATTGTGGATTCGGGCTTTATCGTAGAATCGAGAATTCTAGAGTACCGCGTTGTTGGATTCATCACCGCAAATAAGTCACGAGGGAATATCGGTTATGAAATTTCGATGAAAGAGTCGCGATGTGGCTCACTGTAGTTAAAGTCCAATAAGCAGAATGATTTATGTATTAGCTTCCAGTGGAACATCAGAGTTCGTTCCATAGCCACTTTTTCGTAAATTCTTGTAACGAAATTAATGACCTCTTTGATATTCTTAACAACCATGAATAAATCTGAAATTCATTACTATACTGCGGATTTCTATGCACATTCATAGGTTTGAGAACATAATTATAAAAGTAGAATCTCGATCGAAAATTGTGTTACTACTATTATAGAAAGCATGCTATACTATTTCATATTATGTGCATTTTGTACAATTTTTCTCCTTCAAATTTTCTGTAAATGCATATAAAATCACAATCTATCTAATTATAACGATATTGCAAACGATATATACTTTTAAATAAAAGTCATATTCTACACACATATAAGTTAAAAGAAATCAAACTTCTCCAAATACAATTTCTCGCATCGCCCAAATTTACTAAAAGCAATTCTCTTAACTTTCCCTACTTCGTAATTCCTTTCACTGTAAAAATCAGATTCTTCAGGTTTCACGCTTCATTTTACTGGATCCACAATCGGAAAGTATTCGGAGCCTCTTGGAAATCCTTGCCCTGAAAAATTCAGCTTTCACTGCACCCCAGAGAGACTCGAACAGCGAGTTCGTTAACAAACAGGTCACGATCGGGGAGCTGCAAAATCGGAATCCATCTCCAGCCAATTATCGGTCTTATCCTTGGCCGGTTCCAAAGTTCTGTGCCAGTAGTTCAGCCAATAGACGGCGGCAAAGGACACTTGGCCAAACGGATTCGGCCTTTCGAGTATAATAGCGAGGCCAAGATGCGACTAGTTACTCGGTGGAATCCGTGTTCCTCAACACGACAGTCATCTTTCCCTGGCTATTGGTCCACTTGCTTTCAGCAAACATGCACACTGCACAAGTATGCGTAAGCGGCTGACTTCACGAATATTGAGACCCCGCCTGAGAATTGCATTGAAGTTCTCTAAACGTTCCTTCTCTCTCTACCATTCTGTTCACAATTTCATGCAAACGATTCAACGATTCTTGAAGATACAACGACGTAAGTGACAAATTAAAGGATTGTGTAAAAAATATTTAGTCTACATTTAGCGACAAAAATGGAGGAAAATCAATTAAGCTATAGCTTTATTCTCTGCTGCAATACGTTTTCACGATACGTAGAAGACTATTTCATGAAAAATGTAGTAGCAGTCAACTGACCTATACAAATTTTAACTCCTATTTTAAGGACAGTATCAATAATTTTTGTGCATGATATTTCCATGTTCCCTATATTTGACGTTCATTGAAGGTATATAATAATTACAATTGTGACTATACAATTTGTTTCATAAATTAAAAAGTTATAAACCATCTTACTCCAAGTGAATTACGGCACTTACGTCCCGCCGATGCGATGCGCGGCATCTTCTAGGGAACTTAGGCATCTCGAAGCAATATCCGCCTTTGCGGTTTCGATATTAGTTCTCATAGAGAGACACACCGTTTTTTCATATTTCCATAAAAACAGAATTCAATTTCAATTAGATACTTTCTTGGATAAGCTATATGTGGCGCGTGTCAGCACGGTAGAAAAGAGACAAACGAAACTGGATGAGAGGAAAGAAGTCATTCTGGTTTCTTATTGTGGATTCGGGCTTTATCGTAGAATCGAGAATTCTAGAGTACCGCGTTGTTGGATTCATCACCGCAAATAAGTCACGAGGGAATATCGGTTATGAAATTTCGATGAAAGAGTCGCGATGTGGCTCACTGTAGTTAAAGTCCAATAAGCAGAATGATTTATGTATTAGCTTCCAGTGGAACATCAGAGTTCGTTCCATAGCCACTTTTTCGTAAATTCTTGTAACGAAATTAATGACCTCTTTGATATTCTTAACAACCATGAATAAATCTGAAATTCATTACTATACTGCGGATTTCTATGCACATTCATAGGTTTGAGAACATAATTATAAAAGTAGAATCTCGATCGAAAATTGTGTTACTACTATTATAGAAAGCATGCTATACTATTTCATATTATGTGCATTTTGTACAATTTTTCTCCTTCAAATTTTCTGTAAATGCATATAAAATCACAATCTATCTAATTATAACGATATTGCAAACGATATATACTTTTAAATAAAAGTCATATTCTACACACATATAAGTTAAAAGAAATCAAACTTCTCCAAATACAATTTCTCGCATCGCCCAAATTTACTAAAAGCAATTCTCTTAACTTTCCCTACTTCGTAATTCCTTTCACTGTAAAAATCAGATTCTTCAGGTTTCACGCTTCATTTTACTGGATCCACAATCGGAAAGTATTCGGAGCCTCTTGGAAATCCTTGCCCTGAAAAATTCAGCTTTCACTGCACCCCAGAGAGACTCGAACAGCGAGTTCGTTAACAAACAGGTCACGATCGGGGAGCTGCAAAATCGGAATCCATCTCCAGCCAATTATCGGTCTTATCCTTGGCCGGTTCCAAAGTTCTGTGCCAGTAGTTCAGCCAATAGACGGCGGCAAAGGACACTTGGCCAAACGGATTCGGCCTTTCGAGTATAATAGCGAGGCCAAGATGCGACTAGTTACTCGGTGGAATCCGTGTTCCTCAACACGACAGTCATCTTTCCCTGGCTATTGGTCCACTTGCTTTCAGCAAACATGCACACTGCACAAGTATGCGTAAGCGGCTGACTTCACGAATATTGAGACCCCGCCTGAGAATTGCATTGAAGTTCTCTAAACGTTCCTTCTCTCTCTACCATTCTGTTCATCTACCTCTGTCTACACACACACACACAAACACACACACACACACACACACACACACACACACACACACACACACACACACACACACACACACACACACACACACACACACACACACACACACACACACACACACACACACACACACACACACACACACACACACACACACACACACACACACACACACACACACACACACACACACACACACACACACACACACACACACACACACACACACACACACACACACACACACACACACACACACACACACACACACACACACACACACACACACACACACACACACACACACACACACACACACACACACACACACACACACACACACACACACACACACACACACACACACACACACACACACACACACACACACACACACACACACACACACACACACACACACACACACACACACACACACACACACACACACACACACACACACACACACACACACACACACACACACACACACACACACACACACACACACACACACACACACACACACACACACACACACACACACACACACACACACACACACATCCGTGTACATGTATCCATACCCATGTAGACACAGAAGCGTGTCTCGTGGTAATAGCACTTCTGGGCTATTGAACTCCTAATCACGAAGTGACAACTGTTTCCAGCCGTGCTCCGCTCGCCCTGGCTAGCAAGCATTTACCTCTGTCTACGTCTCTATCAAAGCAAACTATTTCGCTCGGTTCGTTTCGTCCCTGATGGTCTCTCATTCCTTCCAAAATTCCAACCATACTCCTCTTTCTTCGAGATTCATTGACAGTTTCTTTGTTTTTCAGAGTAGCTCCTTTGTTACTTTCTCGCTTGCCAGTCTCTCTTATTTTCCTTCGTTCGTCGAGTCCTACGTTCTCAATTCTTTTCCATCTATCCTCGTACCAGCACCGATTTTCAATGAAACGGAATGAAACTGAAAAAACACTCGATTCTTCGCTTCCATTTGAGTTACATCGAGGTTGCTCTACTCCTCCGCTAGAGTCATTTCTCTCTGTCTTCAGTCCTTAATACTTTCTTCCTTCGATCTTTACTATTCTTGTCCCTGACTATATAGGAAGCTTCGTCTCATTTTGATAATCTTCTCCTATTTCGGGTCAGTTACTGAAACTCTTCGATCCCCTCCCTGTGTCATTGCAACCATTCGAAGCATGCATTATCCGTAGATACGTTAAAATGCAGTTTTGAAAATGCCTCTACATATGTCCCTTCGTTACGTAATATAGGAAACTTCGTCTCTTCTTGATAACCTTCCTAAGAGAAGTCTCTCAAGAGATGAGAGAGAGAGAGGGGGGGGTCTTAGATCAGCTTCCATCGACTGGATCCTTTCAGCTCTCTCCCTATGGCTTTGCAGTCATTCGAAATATGCATTGCCTACGTCGAAAGGCAGCTTCCAAAACGTCTCTACACATGTATCTTCTCTCAAGGGACTACACCTTAGCTTGGACACCGGCGTTCATTAAACGATACAAACGGTCATTAAGAGGCTGACCGAACTCGGTCTTCGTTTCTATAGGTGGTCTCCTGTCGCCTCTTATCGGACTGTTGTTCAATCAGATCGAAGGACGCGATTAAATCGCAACTTGCACCTTGTGAAATTATCGTCGATCGTTGGAGAAGAGAAGTAAATTGCGATCGACGCAATGGAAATGAGCCGCGTTGATGAATCGCAGAAATTTCCAAACGAGTTTCGATGGACGAGCGGACAAACGATTGAAAAAAGTAATAAAAAGGCAAATCGTCAAGCGGACCGTTTTGGAAAAAAACTGAGGAAACTCGTTGATTGGAGAGGTTCCTTCGCGTGGAATGCATTAAATCGTGGACGATATCAATATTTCGTGTGCCACGACATAAATATTTATCGATCTCATACATCGATATGTATGGATCGGTGCTGCTGGTGTCGCGTTATTAACGTTGGCGAGTGCAAGCGTGTGACTTCGGGGGCTGAAGTTATACAGTGAACGTTTTTTCGAATATTCGATCGGGAGTGGATTTAGACGATGGAGAAAGAACAGGGCGGATGACACGCATCGCATCCTCCTTTTTTGGCTTTCTACCTCTTCTTCTTCGTTTTATGGGAAAAATAAATTGGGAAAACGTGACACATATAAAAAATTTTAAATGGACAATCTCGGACGAATTTTTGTTTTTTTCTTTATTACTTTGAATTTGTAACTAACTTAATAGGTCAGCTATTTAGAAAATACTGTGCAACGATTTTATTCTACATTTGAGGACTGCTGGAATTCTTGGGTTTAGTACAATTTAACGTTCTAATAAATTACAAAGACTAGTAACAGTACAAATTTCTAGTGATAACCTCTATCTCTTTGAAAACTTCTAACTATTGATTGATTAAATAATCGTGAATAAGCAGTGACAAAATATGATCATAAGAATTTATATACAATGCTTATCTGTAATCTATGAGAATTCTAGATATTTTATTTAAGGAGTTCAGGAACTGGACAGCTAAGAAAGCTCGAGAAAAATTCAGCAAGCGATACAAGTGATTTTGATTCCTGATTCCTGAAATATGACGATTTTATCCGATTACAAACACATCGTCTATAACTGACTCTTTTCTCAAAGGATATCCTTAATTCTTAATAAAAAATATTACGAAATTGCAAAATTATGGAATAGAGTATTCACAGGAACGAAATTAAAAAAAGATATAGGATCTAAGTTTCCAAAAGTACATTAGTCAACTTACAATTTTTCCGTAATTCTTCAGTGTCCCCAATAACCCTAAATTTCAATCAAAATATCACACTTCATCCATAACTACACTTTCAATATTCACGAATTACGCAATAACAATTAACGTTTCACAATTTCCAACAATCGACGCTTTTCCTAGGAATCGATTATACAGAATTGCTCACATTTTCGCGAATGGATGGAATTTTCCCGCCAATTTCGACGCGAGTTCTCTAGAGTTCTCCCGCGAAGTAAAGAGGGGAGAAGCTCTTAGGTGCGACGATCGTGCCGCGTGAAATGCCGAGAAGGCACTGATGGTGTTTTCGCGAATGACTACGAAGGCCGGAATTCCGTTTCACCGCCATGCTCCGACTTTATATTTGGTACGGCCAAGCGGCGCTAATAATATGTGCACGCTATTGTCGATTCATGGATCATTCGTGCACGCGAAACTCCTATACTACTGCTTCGAAAATTTTTAGACAACAACGATAGGGACGTGATTGATGGTTTCCTTCTGCTGGTTAGAGGATTTGGTTGAGACATCGGATGGATTAGAAAAGTTTCAGCAATTAGCGATTGCAATCATGTTAATTGGGGCACGTGTGCGCCAATAATGAATTTTGGTGATTGTTAAGATGACTGGATTTACAGCGCATCAAACAAAGTTGTTTTTTATGATTAGTTAAAACTGCTTCATTAATCTCATTGTGCGTTTAGCGGTTTATTTTGACTGTTTATGTTATTGGAATTGTTATTGGAATTTCTCAACGAGTCCAGGAAATTTAGACGCTTTATTAACAAAATATTGTTTCTCATATCAAGAATGCACTTATTCTTTATTCTTAACCACTGTATAATTAGTATTAAAATAAATATATTAGGTTGGAACTGTTGAAAATTCTATTTGAAAACACAAGTTTTTTATCTCGATCTAGGTGATTAATAAATTTCGCAACATTGGATATTTTAATGACAAATTATTTTCATATTATTTATTTCAATATAGCTTACTCATTACCCTCTTTCCTTTCTCGATTCGATTTTAAATTTTTATTGAAGCTTTCAAGCATCATGTCACAGAAAATATCAATTGACTAAAAAATATAACATGATCAATAAATTTTTTACATACAGTGTTAAGGCTTGCTCCGATAACGCACTTTATATGAATATTGCATCCGTGAATAATAATCAGAGTCTCTTACCTGAAACAGAAAATACAATATATTATTAATAAATTTTTTCCAATTAAAAAAACGAATAAATTATTTTAAGTCTTCCAGTTACATTTAAATACCAATTAAATTATTATAAGAGTTTATGACGAAATTCTTTGAAATTTGACAATATTGTTTTTAAACAATAAATAGACATGACCGTAATGAAAACGAGGTAAAAACAAGTGTTCGAAAAATGAACCACTTAATTGTATTGTTTATTCAGAGTCAGTTACAAAAATGGCCGTAACGAGAAGGTATATTTATAGGTTTGGAATCTTCGTGAATCTCGTGGATGGCAAGTCTTTCAGGGAATGTGGGTAACGAATTCAAAAAGGAGAACGAATAGTAAAATTGGAGGTTTCGTTGCCTCGTCACATTCGAGGCGAAAGTTCCAACGTAAGAATCCTCGTGAGATCAGCTACGAAACGAGTCCTGATCCTAAGAAAATTCGTTCCGCTTTCTGGAAATCACTTTCTGACGAACGAACTTCTGTTTCACGATAGACGAAGATCGCTGGGAACGAGAAAGGACGTGATGCGTTCATTCGTGATAATTTTCTTTTCATTCTCTTACGGTCGAAGAAGTTATCAGGAAGGTTTATATTTGAGCCTATTAAAAGTCAATTTCGCCAACTCTAGTTGTAGTATCTTTTTATTTGTTAGTCTACGAGTAAAGGAAGTATAAATCTTTTTAGGAATTCAGGGTTAAAGTTCGTCCCGTGCAAACAATTTGTAAAGAGTAATCAAACAATTCTTTAAATCCCATCGATAAAACTATCCAAGTACGAAGTGAAAAATTCTATGTCGCGTATCTAGATCACAGGTCTCTTTTACTACCTGCCGATTGACTTCGAATTTTACGAAGTCGTTGTAAAACTGACACTTCTCTCGCACGTGTAATAAATCCTCCAATTTATGTGTACGTACTAACAACCACGGTTCAACGAATTCTTTCTCAGTGATTCTAATTTTCCTCGGATAAATACAATCCGCTTTAATTTTACGATTGCAACCTTCCTCAAATTACTGGAAGGAAAAAAAGATGGTAGAACTTTAAAAATGTCACTTCTCAATCATCCAAATCTTCAAACACGAAATTTCGCTGGAAACCTACAAAATTTCTGAAGATGCATAAGTCAATTACAAGAAAAGCTGATACTGAAAAAGAAGAATATTAACGAATATTACAAAATTTCACAATGAAAAATTATGAAGAAGTTCTCTAATTCTCTGAAAGATTTCTCAAATTATCTAATACTGTCAGATTTACAGAATTGACAGTGTACAGTGCAATTCGAATGCAGTAATTTATTTACAAACTGTCGCCGGTAACGAAAGCAACCGTACAAACGAATCGAATATTCGGCTGTACTCCGAACAGGCCGCGCCCGTCGGCCGCATCCCCTCATTTCCCAGCTATTGTTCGTCCCGGACTTTTTTCAACGTTTTCGTTTATTAGCGTCGACGCGTATCGCGAAATGAATGGCTGCAATTTTCGAACGCGAAATCGAAAATTCGCGCGTGCCTGGAGATTGATCACGGCAAATTCGAATAAAACCGGTCGCTGGTACGTTGCCGGAAAATCGTGCGAAATAAAAATTGCCAGACCTCGAGAGCCGAATGCTACGTTAAATGTTCGTTTCAGCCCTCCTTCCTTCTAGCTTCGGTTCGTGAGATATCCCTAGATTTCATTATTGTGTAAATATATTGATTCGTCTAAATAATTCCACTTCGTGCCTCTGTAAACCGCTATTGAAAACCCCAATATTATTTTCCCCACTTTTAGCTGATAATTTCTCATTGCTATAATATTACATGAAAATATTAATTCTTAATTCAATTTATTGAAATTATTAGAAAAGTCGGATATTATAAGAAAGTTCCTGGAACTTATGAAAATATATTGTGGTTTAAATATCATTTATTATACATATGTAATAAGTACTTGTAATAATTATACTTATAACAATTACACTTGTAGTGATTAACTGGCATTAATGTGTATATTTTGATAAAAGTTACATATTTTTGCAAATTGTTCGAACAATTTCATACGGGACAGATATCATATTGTACATTATATAGTTAGAACTGAAAAATATGGCGGGAGAAACTCATTCTGTATGTAGGTAGAAACTCATTCTATATGTAGGTGCACATATTTCGGTTTTTATTAGAATTTCATTTAACGCATTCGACAATGTTTATTAAATACAATCGTGTAAAACAACGTAATCTCCGATATCGAAGAAATTGAAATTCTATAACTTTTGTGGAAACGATTTTATCGTGTTTACAAAAGGATAACAATTAGTTTTCTTTGAATAAAAATATGTTTTTCTCAGTAAAGCAATATCGAGCAGTAACTTTTGTATGATTTATACAAAAAAATTTTTGCTTGTTACTTTATATAATTTTAAAAATTTTCAATAATATGCAAATCAAAAGATCTTTATTACCTCTGCCAGTCTTGCAAAGTAACCGGAAACATGTCTTTGTTCCCGCGAAAGTTCGACGTGACAAAAGCTCTGGCACACAAACAGTAACACTAAAGTAACAGGCACCGATTGACATCGGCTGCCACTGACTTAATCCTTACAGAATCCTAGTCGAAACTACTTCGATGTAGCTGGCTGAGTTTTGGTCAAGTTGTGGCCTGGTCGCTCCTAAGTTTCCGATGCGGTGAGATGCAAATGTGTTAGTTGCATTCCAGCCGGAGTTTTCCTTGGAAACTTGAAACCAGTAAGCTCTACGTATCCATCGAGAATCTTGCCGCGGAAGTCTTTGCCCCATTCCGAATGCCAGAATACGAAACTTCGGTCGTATCGACTAACAAGTCGATTAAGAATTGAACGATCATTCCACATACTTATGGTGCAAATACGCTTCTAGATATACAGATACATAATTCACGCGAAATACAATGTTTTCATTTTTTAAATAGTCGGCGAATGAAATTACGATAAACTAAGATGAGATATTTCGATATGAATAATCTGTGAATAATTTCGAATAATTTCAATTCGAATTCTTGTAACCTCTGTTGTAGTTGCAGATTTTGTTTATTTGTAAATTTTATTTTAGTTTTACTACTTTATTTTATATTCTTATCATGATTTTAGATTTTCATGAAATTTTTAAATTCAGACGTGAACGGAATTTCTAGAACTATTAGTAAATTTTTGCGAAAATTTGATTATATGCATTTGAATGTTCGCAGGATAAGTTACAGGAGCAATATGAGTACAGAATACCTATAAGTATCAATACTTTATAACTTTGTTACGCAACAAGCATAAAACTGATTCATCATAAACTATACTGATTTCCAATAAACAGAGTAGCGATTTTCTTCCTTAATTAATCAATTAGAAATCAATTAATTAAAAACAGAAGAACAACTTGATAAATAGAAAATAGAAAATTGTAAAATTATCATCATTTTGCACCACAAAATTTATCCACTTATTATTTTGAATTTTATTTAATTCCAAGAAAGGAATTATCAATTTCGTTGATTAATAAATAGAAAAACGTTGATTAATAAACGATCTACGAGCCTCCCTCGATTACATAAGACAATGAAATTACAGGTGGATTACCTTTCTCTATTTTCTTTTTAATGAAAACGTATGTACGATTGCCTACGATGATTATCAATAAGTCTTCCATATTCATTACGAACATCATCGATCGTGAAGCATCAAGCTACTGCTTCGTTTTCCTTTCAGTGTCAAGAAATAAACGCGCACATTCGCCCAACAATAGCAACATAATTCACGAGAGACGATCAAACTCAAATATAACCGATGTATTGTTGCAGACTGACTTGCTCGCTCTCGTTTGGTATTGTATAAATATTCATGAAAGCCCGACTCCATTGTTGGTAACTAATGAGGAAAACATCGAGTACGACGGGCAAAAACAAAAAAGATATAGAATGGGGAAATAGGATCGAATGTTGATGTGTAAGAGCCTTTGTCGCGATCTCGAGTTAATTCTTTTTCATCACTGCGTTCATGTATTTTATTGTATTTATTGCAGGTATTATGTATTATATATATATATATAATTTTTTCTTTATATAAAGAATAATTATAAAACAAATATATATAATACACATAAAAAAATATATATATGTATGAATAGAAAATAATACTTTTAAAGTGTTATTCTATTGATGCATTAGTTCATAATTTGATCTAAATTCTGCTGTATTAGTGTATTAGTGTATTCTGAATTAGTGTATTATCTTATCTTTAATGTCAGTATTTTAATCATCTATTTATTTAACTTTTTCTAAGTTATACAAAATATTAAGTATTTTAAATGAATAATTCTTGAGTGAAATATTTATTAGGGTATACGGTAAAACTAAAATAATACCGTGCATTCTTAAATTCATTTACAAAATTAGAACATTTTTAACTAGTATGCTTAATTATAAAATGTTTGTACAGTATTGTATATTTATTTGAATTTAGCAGACATTGCGCAGCACTTTATGAGTTCTTAAGAAAAGCCTTTTTCATTTTCTACGAAAATATTACAAATTCATTGCTAAAAGACTAGTTAACTATTGTTGAATTCTTCCATTCAGAGTTTTAATATTAGGACATATTTCTATGAAAGAAAATTCCGGCGATAGGGTTAAGAAACTAATATGGTTCTTCATTGCATAATAGAACGGATAATAAATATCCTATGGCTGTCCGGAAAGTTCGTGCCGATTTCCGGTCCGATTAGGACAGGTCTGAATATATTAGAATAATTGAAAACAAACGACATGTGTAAATATTTTTTAAAGTGATAATTTAGACATCTTTGGAAAAAAGTTTTGTTAAGATACGTTAATTTTCGTTAGTTTTATACGCTTTTAAATATGGAAGAAAACAAAGTGCATAACAGGCATTTGATGCTTTTTTTATCGGAAAAGCAAAAATGCCACACAAACCGAAACAGAATATGCGCTGAGATGGTGCTATGGATAAAAGAACTGTGCAAAAGTGGTTTTCTAGGTTTAAAGCTGGTGATTTCAACCTTGAAGATCAAGAACGCCCGGCTCCATCACTGATGAAGATCACATCAAAAAGTTGATCGAGAATAACCCACGCTATACGACACGCGAATTAGCAGAAACATAAAAAATATTAAAATCCACCATCCACGAGCATTTTATGAAGCCTGTCAACATAAACCATTTTAATGTATGGGTTCTCCACGATTTAACGGAAAACAATCTGATGCATCGCATTTCCATTTGTAATTTCAAGTAATGATGTGGATGAAAAAAATCGGAAAGAATTTTCCGGACAACCAATATTTCTTCGAGGTTGTTAAATGGAAAACCGTTTATCATTGTATCACTGGATACGTCTGACTTTCGTTATTTGTTCCAGAGTGAAATAAAAGAAATCTTCAGAAGGTTGAATAGTGGCTCGTATAACCTTGCGAAAAAACAAAGCCATACGAAAGAGGAACACGAGAGGGAAGTATAGGAAAAAGGAAACGAAATCTCTTGAAATAGAACGAATCAAGCCAAGTGGAATGTCTAGCTTTCGAAATAGTAGACGATGGACGAGTATCGTGAACTGCTTGGAAATCCCTTTAAAGTTTCCTTCTCATTTCTTTTTCTTTTTTTTTTTTTTCTCTCTTAACTGCATGACCGCTCGTTTCCCTTTCAGAGAGTTAATAAAATTATCGAATAACAGCATGCAAGGGTTTAAGCTGTGAAAATGTGAGTCTTCCGCCCCTATGAATTCACTGTCTTCTCAACTTGACGTGATATCTTTGATATGGAAGGGTGCGAGAAAAAAATTTTCGTGACAGAAGGAAGATCTTTTATTTCGAAATCATGTGATGTTTTAGATGCTTCTAAATGTTTCTGAAAATTTTTGGATTAAATATAAAAATTATTCTTTGCGTTTTATTATCATAAAATTATTAAAATATTTGTGGCAGCATTAATTTCATCATTCCACGCTAACAAAAATCAGAAATACAAAATGCTTCTGTAAATCTGTTACAAAAATCATATAAATCGTTTAGTATGTATAACTTCATAGATAAATTTGTAGAAAATATTAAAAATTAATGCTGACAAATAAATTTTTGCGTTGCTTAAGCTCTATTTGGGTTTGTTTCAACTCTCGCTGCAATTTAACTGGAAAAGTGGTTTCGATTGTCAATATTTTATGAGCAGGTAATATCGATATTTTCCCTACCATCTATCTTCAGTATCGAGTGCAATTATCACGATAATGTACACAGATATACGATCTTGTGATTTATCAATGATCGAGGATAGCATAGTTGAGTATTAAACACGCGAATCTAACGAGTTTTCATTGAACAGCTCTTCTGTCTGTTGAAACTGAACTTCTCTACATTGCTATGTTTTCTTCTACCTATTCGATGCTCGTTTCATATTTTTTCTTTATTTTCTGTTTTTCTTCTTTGTTCTACTGTTATTTATCCCTTTTGTGTCTTTCTCATTATTTACTGATATCGCATGTACTTCTTTTGTAGATAAATAATTCTTCAGACAATTTATTACAAACTTAATTCATTAACATTCTTATATCTGATACTAGAACTGTAATTTAGATTCAAATGGAATTATGCGATTAAAAGCAGGACTTCGTTATGCGAATAATACATAGAAATACTTATAAAAACTGGAATAAAATAAATTATTATAGCACCACATTTATTTAACTGCAGTTATTCTGAACTTTTAAATTATTTCACTTTTTTAATTATTAATAATAACTCTAGTCCTATTCATATTTTATAGAAGTTATTCTTATTAAAACATATCTTCGTAATTAATCTCTTGTACGTATCTCGAACCCTGTATCCTTTATTAAACATGTTAATTAGAAACGCGTGTAATCGAGATCGAACATCAGCATAAACGATGGCCTTTCAATTTAGAATTGCCAACGTGTTAGTATTCATTTACGTATAACGTGTAGTAATTGTTTGAGGATAGCCTAAGTTACATATGAATATACAAATATATATTATTTTAAAAATTATTATTATATAGAGAAGAAATTATATTAAATATTATTTTATTGCATGGAAAATAGTAAAAATGAGAATCTTCATAAAGTATAAAGTTCCAAATTTTCCTTAAATATTGGGATTAAATTTTAAGACAAATGTAGGATTTATGGGAGATTTATAGTATCTATGAAAATGGAGCACCATTATCTCTAGCATTATTATGGATATTGGTGGATAAGGTGAGCGGTTAATTGGTATTTTGGTATCCGTATCGAGACAGGGTGTATTAATCAGAAATTGAATAGAAGAAAAAAGGAAAAGGATAAGAAACATAACTAGTATAGAATTTAAGGTGTAGTTATTTACGTGAAATTCAGTGCTTCAAAGCTTAATATACAACGTAACGTATACTATAGCAGAAAATGTATAGTGTAAAACAAGAAGGTAATTAATAAAGTCTTATAAAATAATATTTATTTCGGATAAGTACATTTAATTTTTAGGGCAGAATAAATATTTTGCACTCTCCTAAAAAGGAAGTTCTCCATTCGTTTTTTTGCCTTTATTTATCTCTTGCCTTAAATTAAAGTTTAAATTAAAGCCTCTTGTTTTAGAGAATGAAAAAGAGTAAAATTAGTATATCAAAGTAGATGAAACATATTTATATGAAAATATGCAATATCTAAGATTTATTTACAAATGGATTGAGGTTCCAGAGGAAGATTACTTCAAAAAGGAAGGAACATTACTTGAAATACTCGAACGTAGCTACATTTCATTATGACTACTCAAAGTCATACAAGCAGACACATAGCGAATGAGGAAAAACCCTTCAGCTTCGGTCTCAGTAACAAACTAATAATTCTCCTCGTTAACAACTCGATATTAAGTATTCAGAAATTGCACGATGTTGTTCATGGTACTTCATATCATCAGCATGATGTAGCCGTCGAATGATGGGGGAACGGTGAACTGTAATAATTCAACCTCTCACAGAGGATGATGGCGTTACTGCCATAAGCCAGGGTACGAATCAGAGCAAAAGAGTTAATTCCCCGGAAAAGTTTCTCAGTACTCGTGCGTCATCAAAATGGTTCAATGACCTTTAGGAGGAGAAAACTGGTCACCGACAGGAGCATAATGAAAAAGTTCGATCGCATCAGGCGCAACGAGTTTCCAGACAATCACTTTCTACTCAACTGGTGTTTAAAAACCAGCCTCAAATTGCCGAACATCGAAATGATTCATTCCCAATCTTTTCCGATTGTTGTGTATATGGAACCTAATTATATGTTCTATCTATTTTACCTAAAATACATTGATATTTATACTAATGTAACTCGATATTTGTTACGGCTAATCAAATATAGATTACACAAATTAAATTACATTTTTTTGACTATACAATTAAACATTATTTCATAAGTGAAACCGTTGAGACGTAAGTTTTCATAACAACTTAAATTAGATTTTAGTTATGATATTAATTTTATAATATTTAATTGTAAACTAACGTTGATAATTATTATCATGGAAAATGATAGCAGAATGAGAATTAAATTATACAATCCAAACTTCTATGAATGGCTCATAATTCAACGATACCAATTAAGGATTAAATCGCAAATGATTGAAATCATGGATGTCGAGTCTCGTTACGGTATCTGTTAATGAAATTTCAAATTGGTTCATACAATACACATAATATATACATAAAATGTTTCTACAAGTAATAACTCACAATAAGGAAAATTTTCAAAATGTAAAGATAAATTCTTCAAGAAAACTCTTTTATTTCTACAAATTCTGCGAATGCCAAATGTAACTCTTGTCAGAAGCAAGAAAATTAACATATTCTCCAACATAAATCCACTTCGAATCCCGTGACTACTGCTAGCTACTTGGCCGTTTTGACGAACGAGATTCCTTCCGCCACACCCAGTTTGCTTCTAATCATAACCTAATCTACCATTTAATCACTCGAACGAACTGGGATTCCGATACGCGAGATCGATACGCCATGATCCTCGACGCTTCAGCCACAATCCAATCTCCGGGTAAAGCGATGGAAGCGAAGGACGCTGCGAGATAGAAGACGAGAACCGGAAAAGCGTCAGATTTCACGGGACATCGGGGGTGGAAATTACCGTCGAGCCGTTTCAAGAGCCATAGCAGTGTAAATCCGTTGCGGCGTGGTAAATTAAAATCGCATTTTAATCGTCGCCAGATAACCAACACTGGTGAAATCTCGTCAGGATTAAGGAACTCCTATTTGAAGCTCCAGAGCGAACAAGCTTTAACCGATTGCGACTTGAATTTCACGACGGTTTTCAATTAGCGATCACGGCTTGACGTTTCGTAAAGAAACGAAATGGGGGAAGGATTAAGACTGGTAAATTGACAAAAATCTAGTTTCCAGTTCTTGAATGAGGTAAATTCAGAAACAGTTTGGTAAAATTAAGTTGAGTTGGAGTAACGGTTTGATTATCGTTAGATAGAGGCGGTTTATTGGAGCTGTATGTTGTGTAACTTGGAAGAATAGATTGGATGAACGAAAATGAGAGGATTTTTCGCGTCTTAAGAGCTAAGTTTTACGAGATGGACATCGGTCATAAAGCAGGATCGTTGAAGCTTTAGGTCGCTGGTATCGTGTCTGAATCAAATTTAGAGTCTTTTAATCTTTTGGCTACTAACGAGGATCTCGTAACAATTTTATGGAAATTACTTGTTCTGCCATTGTAAAAGAGGTAGGAAGACGTTCCAAAGAATCGTAATGAGGATATAATAAAGTACAGAAAAAGAAAGATACAAAAGACAGAACAAAATGTAGTATAATTAAAAGTAATTGTGAGAGTTAAAAGCAACTTTGCAATTATTGTTTATGAGATAACGTGTATTATTCCTTGAAACTGCCTCTAAACTTACAACATATTCTATTTATCATTGGTATGCTATGTATTCGTTAATATTAATTTGGGTAGAAATTCTTGTGATATTTAATTATCGTAAAAATTACGGAAATTATAAACAGAGTATCAAGGCTGTAATTTATGGTTATTTCAGTACAATTATTTATTTTATTAGAAGATAAAGTTTAGGATTAAACTCCTAATTTTTTGTAAATATCGTCTTAACCTTTCTACCGACTTTTTAAATATCAAACAACTGTCTCGTGTTTGCAAATCGTTAAACAAAGATTTGTCATTGTCTGTTTCCTTGATACCTGGAATTTCGTGGTTTTGCTCGCGATCTAGAAAAACTTGAAGACATCGGAGAAAGAATTTTTAGAAAATACTCGCTTCGTTGCTACTTTATTTCTGTCGTTTATATTTCTGGCATTTGTATTAGCACGAGAAATATTATTTTCTTGTGACAAAAGAAACATGGCATAGAAACGAGCATAAAATTGCTAAGTTACAACGTAAAATTTTTCAAGGAAGTAGTATTTTCAAAAATTTCATTCTAGAAATTTTTCTTGCAATTAACGGTACATTGTTACCTGGAATTATTACCAGAATTATTAAAGTAATAAATTTGGCATGAAGAAACTATACTATTACGTAAATAATATTTATGAAAACACCATGATTTAATATTCTAATATTATAAGCGAACAATTCGTTTGATACTGAAAGTCAATGAAATTAATAAAATTACAATAAAATTCCCAAATAATGCATATTTCAATTATTTTTTAAAAAACAATACCTTTAAAAATTGCTGTTTCTACGAGAACTCTGTGGAGTTACGAAATTCCTAATAAATTAACGATTCACTGAAATCGTTATAAAATATCCAAGCCACGCGTATTCCAAATATTTTAAAAAACAATTCTCTAACAATTTCGACTTCCACGAAAACTTCGTACGGTTATGAAGCGTCAACTTTCATCAAAGAGTTCGTTTTATAAGTAGCGGAGAAATTCCGGATACAAAGAAGACGGAAACACGACGAATACGAAATGAGTGTAGAAGGGTAAGTTGCGACAGAAGTTGAATGCAGCGTTTGAATCGTCGCTCTGGTAGAAGAGAGTCTCTCGGCAACGGCGAGGGCGTTCTATTTTCAAGGATGGATTCGAATCGTCTCATCGTAGAGCAAAGTATACGGGGGCCGAATTTGCGATATTCGACTGGAGCTTGAAGTCGCTTCGAAAACTTCGTTTCGGACTTTTCGCATGCTTCGCGTGCCGTAAGCTCATTCGCGGGGAACAAATAAAAGTTTTCGTCGCTCCATCTCGCCGACGTCGACGATTAAATTTCGTATTTGGCCTCCCGCGAACGAGTCGAAAGAGAATTCATTCCTCTAACGGCGCTCGTCAAATTCGTTTAAGATCCTGGACTGTATGTCAACGAACTAAGGGAATCGCTTGTATCCTCTTTATGTAGCCGAAACTTTTCATCTTACTCAGCAGTTCTTATTTTTCAACCCCTTGCTAGCAGATTCCGGATTATGAAAGATACGACAAGAATGAGGAATTTGTCAACGAATGGTTATGTTTAAATTCGTTTTTGCTAAGGAAGTTGAAATGTTTCATGAATTATTTATATACTTCGTTCCAATATAGCTCCAATACAGTATCATTATATGTATGTACAAGTCGAAGAAACGATTTATATGTATATGATAAAAAAAATGTCTCGATTTAAAAAATTGAATACAATTTCATCTTGCAGTTGTATTAAGAAACGAATAAAAATACATAGAAATTTAAGGTATTCCAAAATAATCTCGCGAGGTGTTAATTTAATTATCTCTGTATAAAGAAACGAAATTGTTACGATGTCAGACATAATTCCTATAGAACATTCCTTTGTAGTTGCAAGAGAGCAACGTTGACGAAAAAGGAAACTTTGACTTGGTTAAAAGAAAACGTTGACTTAATAGAAACTGTAATTAGTTTTGCGATAAAATAAGATTTTGAAAAAAAAAATAATTCAGCTTCCTTGCATTTAATTACTTGAGGAAGTAATAATATACAGACGATTTTTGCGTTTCCGGGGAACCAGTTCATTTATAATGTAATCACGTCAGTATACACGGCTTAAATTAAAAAATACTTTATTGCGAAGAAAATACAAGTAAATCTAAACATGTCGTATTTACGCAAATTTATATTATTATGAATACAACTAAAAAAATAGAATTTGAATAGAAATTTATTTCGCACTCTAAATTTTATAATGAATATTTTACTTTGGATACTTTACTTTTTATCTATATTGAAATTCTTTAATTTTATTACTTTCTATTTCACACATTTTTGTTCATTGATCATTATCACTATACTTTAACTATGTTTTATATTTATTTAACACGAACATTCTGCTATCCTGATGAGCTATTCCCCTATGACTGAAAATAAGATTAACTTAATCCACTGTCACAACCACTGTTGCTAATCTTGATGATTTCCAGAGTGAGAAAAGAGTCGCTAAATTTTCCTAGGAAAAAATTTGTTAACGTTAATGGTAACAGCGCAAACAGATGAAGCTCGTTTAAGAGGCGCTCACTGTCGAGACATATTCCATCATTATACGCCAGTTTATAAGACGAAGCTACGCGCCCGAATCCATTCTCCGAAAGTGGAGCAATTCTAGTCTAAGTTTCGTTGCAATTGCGCTATTAGGTTGAACTGCGTTGGCCCACGCAATTTTCCTTCGACGATCTCGTCGTTCAAAGCATACTGATTTTCATAAAACTAGCGCACTTTACCTACGTTGTCGCCACATTTACGAAACGCAAGTTCCTTACGTTTCCCTCCTATTGCATTCCGCGCTCCAAGACGTCCAGGATTTTAGAAAACACTTCGCTATCGTAGGAAATTGCATTTACACGTGTTCAATCTTCGGCCGTAACTTCACGAAAAATATTGTTCGACAAGATTATAGAAATTTTTCGTTCTGATTGAAGCTTTTTGAATTCTGCCCGAGCAAAATTTGTCCAAAATTCTATTCGTCAAACGAGAAATCAAAAAGAAGCGGTGAATTAGTAAAAATTGATGCTCGTCGTTTATGATTTTCTGTTAATTTTACTTTAGGTATTTTAAGGTGTATCTTGAGAAGAAATTATCTCTTTTCGCTTCAAACTAATTTAGAATACAGTCTTTTATTTTTATTATAAATATGTATGTTATTTAATTAATTATTTTTCGCAAGACTTTAATTGCTCGATTTCTTGAATGAAATATTGAAAAAACAGTTATGTATTAATACATTTTACTTGTTATTTCTTCGTGTATATTATTTCTAATCGTACGTGTATCTTGTAATTGTAATATAAGTCCACAATTAATAAATCCAGCTATAAGATCGAAAAAATATCTTTCTTTCAGAGTTTATCAAATGTATCGAATTTCTTCCAACTTTTATACCAAATAGGGTCAACTACCATTAGTTGAATTTCAACTCCCCACATTTTCAAAAAATATCATTACGAGAAACAGAATAAATACTAGAAACAATATCCATAACTAAGTTGGAGTTTTCGATTTGAAAACCGACACGGGAGAAAAAGCAAAGACTATTCTTTCTCTTAAACGTTCCTCGTTCTAATATATTTCTTCTTGACCGATGGAAAATGAACGAGGAGTGGCACAAGAACCGCGAATTCGATAGCAAGAACTGTTCCGTGCCACGAACAATTACGAACGTGAGCAAGATAACAGGTCAAAAAGTAGTTGAACCTGTTTGTTGCCGAAAACCACACCATAGTTCTACTCCAGCCATCCTCGAGTTCTCTACGACTGCGATCCTCTGGCTGAGACGTTCTTGCGCGATTTATATCCACCTTGTTTCCGCCAGTCGAAGAGCAACTCGAGCGAGATCTGGTCTGTTTTCAATCTTATTTCGGTCTTTATGGAAACGTTGCTTCCTCTGATGCAATATCGTATAAAAATTTTCTAGACGCAGTTGCAAGCAAAGATTTTGCGAAGAAAAATATTTAAATTGGTCCTTACAAAACATCAGGAGATATGAAAGTCTTATTGCGTATGAAAGCGTCATTTAATCAGATTCCTACCTTTGTTATTAAAATTTCGTAATATATTATAATTTTAGATTTTAAAATTTAGGGTAATTAGAAATACGTATGGTCAATTTTCATTGTAATAAATTTTAATTATATATGCGAGCCTGGTTGGTTATTTCTGATAGATTGATTACAATTATAACGATATTTTCAACGTATTAGTCGAAAATTTAATATCTATAAATAACTTACTCTTGTCTTAGATATCCTTTGTCTTAAATGTTCTCAGCGACGAACAGTACCTTGTGTTACATATTTTATATAATATCTGCTTTGCATAGTATTTTCGGCATCCTGTACATCTCTTCAATTTTCAATTTTCCGTAAGTTGTACTTAAGGAACAATCATTGACGTGCTACACAGGTATCGGTACATTACACAGTCATCGACACGTCGTTCACTTGAACTTGCGAATCCTATCATTTGCAACCCCTAAGAGAGGACCAGGCTTACAATGCATTGTCACGACGTGATCGCGCGAATCGATTTCGAAAAAGTTGCCGTGATCAAGACGCAATTTTCACGAACGACTTCAAATATGATCACATAATCTGATAAAAAAGGAGATTTTGAAGTAGAGCGTAGGGCGAAAACAAAAAGAAGTTTGAATTGGAAAATCGATTTATATAATCGACGATTCGTGAGGCCAGGACATCGGTCATCTTAAAGGTTTGTTCACGAAGCGACTCGTATAATTCTTACGCGTTGGTTAATGATTCCGCCGTGGCGCGGCTCGCCGGAATAAAGCAGACGAACGTGGATCGATGAACGTGAGACGAATGCCGAAGGATCGCGTCGTTAGATGAAAACGTTTTCAACTTTTCCGTCACCAACTTCTCCTTTTTTTCTCTCTTGTGTTTCCCCCTTCTCTTCCTCTTGTTTTTCCCCTCTTTGCTCGGCTATGTGTCGTCTCTTCTGTACTACTGTCGGGCGGTTCTCTCTCTTCCGTGCTTTGTTCATTTCTCTGCATTGGAGCTGCTTTTTTCTCTCTCCTTTGCTTCCTTATTTCCTTCTCTCTTTCACTCTTTCTTCATTTGGTTCGTTCCCTTGGTCGCGACTCGCTTTTCTCCGTTGCCTGCAGCCCTATCAGGGCAGAGCAGTTCCTCTTCGCTTTTTGTCTATTTCTTCCTTTTCTCATCTTTCTTTCTTTCTTCTTCTTCTTTTTCATAACGAACGGCATTACAGGTGATTCTGAAATATTTGCTCGAACGATTTGCAGCGTTCGAACACGATCGCGAAACGTTTCCGCGCTGATTAAGGGAACTGCCTTTGCAGCTGGCCGACTAACGAGATTCGCAAATACGTCGCTATTCTTTTTCCTTTTTCTCTTGTTTTAAATGAGCTTCTTTTTGCATCCTTTCTTTCCATTCGTTTCCTTTTCCCTAGCTTTCTGCTCGTTTTTTTCGGATCGTTCTACCGTATCGCGAGTAAACGCGTATAATTAAAATCCCTCTGTGTTCCGCTAAATCTCGACGTTCTCTTGTGTTTCCCGGAAAGTCGTTTCGACCTGATAACTTTAACAAACAACCGTTTCGAGAAGTGTTAAGTGCCGCTGTATTTTGTTAAACTCACTTCCCAGGAAGATTCTTTATAGTTTATATTAATTTTCTCGGCTTCGTCAAAAAGCGCTGAATTTATAAGTAACCTTTCTATTTTCTGGTCCATTGTCTTTCATAAATGCGATTGTTTTCTGAAGTGGTGTGAATGCATTATTTTTCCTTATTTAAGTAACTTTGCTCTTTTTTTTTTTTTGCAGATACTGATGAAAGCTTGTAGCTTTATCATTTACAATTCGTGCACAATATGTGCGACAGAAATTAATCAAAAATCATACAACAAGCTATCCCAATTACGAATTCTTCAATTTCTCTGTTCTAACTATTCCGAATCATGTCATAATCATTCACATCCTCATCCTCTTTTAAGTTTATCAAGCACTGAATGAAACGTGAAACTGCCATATTGTCGAAGTTCGTTCAAATATTAAATAACCAATCGCCTCGCATTCAGTAAGTACACGTTAAAACTAGTTCCCTTGTTGTCCATAATATAGCAAAGCACTCGCTAATATCAGCAGGTAACCAATAACCTCTACATCCCCGAAACAAAGCGACCGACAGAAAGCTCTCGTGGCAACAGAACGCGCCAATCAACGCGCACATGGTCCTCTTTCAAAAATACTCCCGCTAGAAGGGTAGAATTTCAGCAAACAGAAGGAAGCTGTCTCGAGGGTGGCGACAGATACCATTTAACCCCACGCTTTTTGCCCGCCGTCGAATATCCGTGAGCGGAAATGTCGCTTCCTGAAGGAAACTCGATACGCGTATTTCCCGTGGGCTCGAGACGAAACGCGTGTCAAGCGTTCTTTTCGCGTGATCCCGCGGGAACTATCCACGAAAGAACGTGTGTTTAATTCCGTTTAACATCATCGCCACGTTGCTCCAAACATCATCGAATCGCGATCATTGAGACAATTTTTCGATGATTAATATCATACAATCGATTGAGTTCCATATTACTTCTTCGACCTAAGAAGTGTCACGGGGGAACGAGGGTTACAATAATTTTTCGAATCGGTCCAATGTTTCTCTGAAAGTCTCTGGAGAAAGAGAGAGAGAAAGGGAGAAATGGAAAAATGCAGTCAGGCGAATTTGAATTAAAATGAGATCCGATAAGCGGCGCATACGAGTTAATAATTCGTTCAGACCTCGATTTCTTCGAGAACTACCGGCGAAGTTTTAATGAAGAGTAAGAATCGAATGGGAGTGAATTGGAAATGTTATAAGTGTTACATGCTGGGTGGAGTTTTACTGTGATAAGAATCAGAGTGGTGAGTGGAGATTTGATTGAAATGTATTGATGGAAATACAGCGACTACAGCAAGTATTAGTACATATCTTTAGTTTTCAGTGAGGCGTTCTTTTCGTCAGTTCCTACAATTAATTTTCATAGTATCGAATTTCTGTATTCGCATGGAGATACTACTAAATGATACGAAATTTAATATACTCGGACCTAATTAATTAGTACGTAAATGGTGTAGCAAATATAGTGTGCCAACACTTTTTATAGCCAATATAAGCGAGGAAGGCAACGAGGAAGCTACTGTTAAGTTTGAATTTATGATATTTTTATTGTTCCGGTTGGTGGGATGTATTAAGAGAGAATGAAGAGGACAAGTAACGTTGGAAAGCAAGGGAATTACGAGGAGCGGTGAAATGAGAGTATTAAGAACGGCTTTAAATCTACGAGATGGAGCAGAGAGTAATGGAATACTGAGAATGTGAAATCTAAGGTACCGTTAGGTGAATAAAACCAAGGGGAGAATACTGAGAAAGCGGTTGGAAAAGTCTTGATAGAGTCTAATATAGACTAACGATCAAGATCTTGAGATTGTATATGCTTTGTTTAGAATTGTAGAGATAATAAATTGGAATTTAATTCAGCTCACTCCACTTTAGTTTAGATATTTTGTATACTTTTACATATTACGTGTATTCTACGCATTTCACATTTCCCATAAATGCATTTCCCTTCAATTTCCCAAACAAATCTCTATTTACGTTTCACTACTTTAATCGTTTAATTAAAAATGTCAATTTGTATAAACATCACAATTCGTTCATCACCAGTCTCTAAACTCAATCCATCCACTTACATCAAACGAATGAAAAGAAGAAAAATAAAATTAGATGTCAGCGAAACGAAATAATTAATATTATACAACATAATAAAAACCAGCATCAGCTAATAAATGCGAATTCATAGTTAATTGTGTGTGTCTAACGAGCTTAAAATTGTTCGTGAACGAACACAGTCGAAGGCGTGACTAAAATCCGAGGTAATTAGTTGATGTACAAGGTGTGGCCCGACGGAAGGGATGAAAGCACTGATCAGGCGGACAGAGCACGAGGGAAAGGTGAAACGAAGCCCATGAGTCGTGCCTACATCGTGTCCCGACACCTAGATTGCCACAGACTGATTGAGCTAACGTGCCCAACGCCCGCTAATCTTTCCTTCACCGACGACACGCGACCAGATGGGTGTGCGCCCCTTATTTGCAGCCGATTTGATGGTAGATCCATTTCCTTTCATCCGTTTCATGTTCTGCTAAACGACTGGGGATCGGTCTCGTTATTGGCTGTGGTTACTACTCGTTAGGAAGAATTGATTTCTATGTGTCTGTGGAATGAATGAACAGGGTGTGTAGATTGACTTTTCGTTTGCGATGATTTGGTACTAGACATGATTCGTGCTACATATGTGAGTGCCACGTAAAAAAAGTTGAACTGATAGAATAAGTTTTAAGTGCATGAATCTTCATTGAAATAACTTTTAATTGTATGAACAAATCTTTACATTGTAGCACAAATAAAAGTAGATCAGGTTTGTAGATTAGATGATTAGGGTTGATTAAGATTTCCATTTGTCGATAGAATAATAACGGAATTTAATTTTTAGTAAAAGTAGTCGCTTACATAGGAAGCAAGATGATTATTTTGAATTTTATTCCAATGATATCTATATTAAGCAGACAATAATACAAAATATAATTACTGAATTCGAAGTCAGAGATTTGTCCTATTAATCACTGATATTATCCATGAATATCGGTCGCATTTCTAAATTTGGTTTTTGAAATGCATTGTATGATTTCATTGAAATATAGTGAAGATAATATTATAAGCATTGATACAAAAATAAAGTATCAATGGATAGCACAACGTGAAATACAAATGGTCGGGAATATACTGTTCTTCAAATATAATTACCAATAAATGGCTCGTTTGTGCTTCGTATGTGAATTAGCTTTAAAGTTAAATTCTCCATGAACAATATGAATGATTAAACGTGCGTCAGTTTGATATTCAAACAGTAATAACGTTGCTGTTATTAAGCCTTTCGATGTACAATAGACACCTTCGGAAAAAATCACGAACATAAGTCATTCTAAAAAAGATTTATTAAGCTCAATACCGTTATTTATAATTTGACAAACGTTGCCTTTTTTAAAGTATAATTAGAGTAACAAAACAGAAAAAACATAAATGAAAAAGAAAGAAATAAAGAAAAAGTATGAAATATAGAAATTTTAATTCTTTTAGCAGTAGTTATATATAATAATACAGTCCTATAGAATATTTTGAAATATTTTCTTATGTTATGATAATCTTAAAGAAACATTACCTGTAAAACTCTCTGAATAATAGAAATTACATTTGAGAGTAAATTTTTATCACATCCATAAATAAAATTTGAATTTTATTTGAAAAGTATAAAGTGAAAAGGTACGAAATCAATTTACCTAATATGTATTCCTGTTGGTCTTCGCAGATATCAAAACTATTTAATAGAAATATCTAGAAAGAAGGAAAATTTGTACTTTCATACATCATAATTCCTCCTTTCCTCTTTATTTACACGCAAAGTACGGAAGCAATGGAAACCAGGAAACAAAGGAAAACGTTTCTAGGAAATTTTACGAGAATTTCGAAGAGGTGGCAAACCAATGTGATCTTAGGGTAGCTTTCATTTCCGAACAGGCGGATGAATATTTAATCGAAAAGTTTATCTACTTAGACCTTACTCGTCGTTCAACGCTTTAATTAACCGCTAGAAAAGCGAGATGTCTTTCGAATTGATCTTAGCGGATGAATGATTAATAAACTTCGACCGCGGTAGATTCGATCGGTCTATATTTAATTCGATCCCTGCCAAATTTTGCGGGGCTATTGAACTTCCGAAATTTATTACAGAAATGTCACATTCTGTTAACTTTTGATCTATAAGAAATTCGTTTTAATGACATTCTACGGTACGTCACTTTAATTCTGATATAATTATCGATATAATCCTATAAATATTATAATAAAAATAAGACTGACAAATATAACATAGATTGAAATGATATATTAATATCGGATTTAGTTATTAATTAAGCTTAATTATTTATGAAGAGAAGTTTTGATCAATTTGCGGAAGGACAATATGATAAGACAAAGGCAATAACATTTAGCTAATAAGAAAAGCAACTTATTTTTCTTATTTCTCTATAAACATATATAATTTCCATCAAAAAATTTACTTACATTCATCTTTATATTGCCTAAACCATTTTCATGACATTCTTTGAAATTTATTTAAATTTAATAAATTTATTAAAATTATAAATACATACACTAGTGGATGAATCACTATTCAATAAAATAAAATTATCCAAACCGTTACTTACTCATTGAAAGATCTGCTAGCAATATCGTCCTTAAAGAAATACTCAACAGCTCGAAAAACTGGACGAGAATAATCGGAACAGAGCAAAGACGAAGGAAAACTCGTTGATAGATTCTAATCCAGATCCTCGAATACAAAGTGAAACAGCTTTCGGAGAAGCAGTCTAGATAATGCTCTTCTGAAAATCTACTTCACGGTGCATAAATTCGCCCTGTCCTTCCATTAGAACCGCTCTCGTGAATCAAGCAAAGCATCCTAGGATCAGAATATTTTCAAAAGCTTGTCCGAATCTCGCGAAAGCGCTTTTCGACAACAAGACTGAAAATTTCCGTTGGTTCGACGGATACGTCGACTTAACGATTCGTCGTGTATATGAGCGAGTAATGCCCCGTTGTGATGAAATTCTCGGCTACAACATTGAGAAACGTATAATAAATCACAGGGGACACGCGCGAAATTCCATTTGGCGTTAAAAGCACTTGGTAATCAGTTTGTTTTATTGGATCCACCGGAAATTCGCAGCGCCCGTTGACGACCTACAACACGAAGGATATTACATCTGTGCTCGAAAGTCTTAGGAGAGTTATTACATTTGTTCCAGATTTAACCGTGCAACGATATACATTCAGTCACAAAAGTATCGAGTAAAATAAAATGATAAAATTTCATTAAAAAGTTAGGTCGATTCTTGGCTGGAAGCATTGATTACGCAAGTAGTTAGTTTTCGAAGAGATTTCATCGCAAGAAGTGTATGTACAATATATCGAAAGAATTATATACCTTTTAATTATTTGATATCGCGGTATCTATTTACGTAAATATATTATGTATTATGTATATAAATCTATTATGTGAATATCCTCCTAAATATCCTCCTAAAGAAATTAATATATTTACCAAAAGCTAGATGTAATCCGAACATCGTACTCCGCAGTCAAGATATATTAGTCTTATTAAAGATAGAAGACTAAAGCGTAAGTGTTTGCACGCGTAACATGCGAATGTGTTCAAAGGAACAGTAAATATATGTATGTGCATTTGCCATAACGATTTGAAATTCCCTCTGTGCATTCACTTTACAAACTTATTAATACGTCGATGAAAAGCTGAACATTCAATATTTTATTCCTATTAAATGTATGACATTCCAATTCAAATTGAGCGAATTGCAAAAACATTCGTAGTAAAATACACCTAGCGTAGTTTCTATACAAAATAAAAAACGTTTTTAAATCCAATACATGGATAAAATGATTTAAAACCCCAGGTTTAAATGCGATTAAAAAGTGTACCGTACAGAGAAACATGAAGTCCTATTTCGAACGATTTTTTGTCCAATGCGCCAAGGCAAACCGAAATCTATTTGTGAAAAATTCTGAAACTGAATGAAAACACATATACGAGCCAAAACACACACGCATGAAAAAATACAGGAGAAAAAGAATGTATTTGCTACAAAATTCAAGAAATACTTCTAAAATAATACGTAAACGAGTCTTCGGAAATTTACCAGTTAAGTTTCAGCAACAAAAATATGTACAAATGGAGCACTGAAGTTTCTTCCATCGACTATGAAACCAGTTTGAAATGATAACCTTTTACGCTACACGAACATTTCGATCTCTCCTGCTTCCTCCCGTGTCTTTCTTTTTCTTTCGTTCTGCAAAGAGTCTAAAAGTGTCGCATGTTCTTTGCATATCGAAAATATACGTGCCTCGTGGCTGGAAAGACAAAAAAGAAGTACTTACTTTGAACTTTTTCCCTCGGAGCAGCAAAAAATACGGAAAATAAGGAAATACTTTGGCGAACAGGAACTACGCGTTAAACTTACCTCGATATTTGACAAGTAACTCCCCTATAAACTGCTCTCTTCCTCCATCTTCTTTTTCGCCTCCCTTAACCCCGTAAATTCGACAAAATTACCGTTCGAAGTTATATTACCTCTGCTTTGTATGCGAAATGAGATGCAAAAGAACGCCTGCAATCCGGGCAAATGAAACGAAAGCAATTTTCTGTCTGCCCTTTTGAACTTTGATATCGTTGTGTAAGGCAAATCGTCGTTTAATTGCACGGCATAACTACCTAATTCGTATCGCTCAGCTTTAATGAGTTGATTATTTAGGTGGTCATCAGATTTCTTCCTAATGAAACGTCCAGCAGGTGTTAATGTATATTACTCTGTGCTTTTAATTTTGGACAATTTTGTATTTACACATATTTTGTCAAGCAAAAGTTTGAAATCACTGTGTGTTGTATAGAAACTACAAATTTTTTAGAAATCAGTACTCTGTAATTTGTATTCTGTTACCTTTGAATATTTTTTAGTTGAATTTAGTATTAATTTTGCATTAATGACGAAATTAACAGATGTAGTAAACCAATATTAACGGAGATAGCCATCTCAGACTGTCGGTCGGTAATATGCACAAGTTTATTAATATCTCATTATCAGTATCGGCTTCTAATCACGTATAATAACAAAGTAAATATAGTAAATATAGTACTAATATAAATACAGTAAGTAAATATAGCCAAACCAAGATAACAGATAATTAAAGCTAAAGCATAGTAAGAATCTGTCAAAATTTTTTTGAGAAAAAGAAATATGAAAGAATAATGACTTTTCTTTAGATCTAAAAGCCTATTATGAAGCAAAGAATTTTAGATTGACTAGTCATAAACTCCCAAACGATCAGCAAAGTATCCAAGATATGAGATATAAGATAACGCCATAAAACAAGCAACCAATATTTCTAATAACTCATATAAACGTTTCCTCCGAAGATATAACATTTGAGGAGGACTTCAATCTATCTAATCTAAAGAAGAAATAATTCTTTGTCTATTTCACAAGTTGCACAAAAATGAAAAAATATCCTAACATCTCTTCTCCAAAATTTTCGATTAAGAAATTCATCACGCAAAAGATCAGACTAGAACTGCGAAGAAATTTAATTGAAATAAAAATTCTGGAAGTATAAATAGATTTTTAATTGAGAATTCTACTTTTAAACTTTCATCTTCTGCAAAATGAAGAAGCAAGAAGGAAACTAATGCGACTTCAAGAGTTTATCGAGTTTAACGAAAATTTTTCCAAACTCGATATAAGAATTCACGATGATAATTAGACAATTTCCAAGCAGAAGAGGGGAGGATGAGTCGAACTGAAGTAACATTTCGCGCTCGAAAAATACGTGGAAAACGGCAGAGAACCGTGTAGTGGATCGAAGGGGGCAGAAGCTAGCGGACGATACGGTTATTTACCAAAATCCACGTCGATGGAGAGGTCGGTAAATAGCCACGGTGCACGGCAAGAACGGCAAAAAGGTCGATTTAATCTGATTTCGTTTGCCTTTCGATGGAAAAAAAAGGCGCTATTAGTTTTCCGTGTTCGTGGCTGTGCGTTTCCGCCAGTGGAATTGTTCCGCCGAGTTTCGGCAATAAACCACGTCAAATGGAATTTTGTGATAAAAAATACGGTGTTTGAAGGAAAAATAAAAAGGAAGGGAACGGAGAAAAAGAGAATAAAGAATCGTGGTAGAAAATATGATCGAGAAAATTACAGCGGCGAAAGGAATGGCAGAGAAAGGTATTAACGAGCAATGATTAATCAAGAAAGATATGGGAGTTCGTGAGATTATTACGATGTATCAGTAATCAGTTTATATTCTGTACAATCTTTCTAAAATTTTTAGAAAATTTCTAGATCTCTAAAATCTTTCCACTGAGAAATGCTCTGGATTTAGACTTATAATTTTGATGTTAAAACCCGTATCAAACTCTGTAATTCGTGATTTGAAATGTGAATTTATCCTTTAAATTTATAGCAAAAGATTCAATTTACTAGCTAATTCTTTTAACGCTATTGGAATATAAAACGATTCTGCTCTACATCTTTAAAATATAAAGAAATATATAAATATTTATATTGCATAAACATCTTCCTTTCTCAAAGTATAAAAAATATGAGCAAAAAAAAGGCAAATCTCTCTCTCTCTCTCTCTGACTCTCTCTCACTGCCTCTCTCTCTCTCCCTCTCTCTCTCTCTGTCTCTCTCTCTCTCCCCCTCTCTCTCTCACTCCCTCTCTCTCTCCCTCCCTCTCCCTCTGACTCTCTCTCACTGCCTCTCTCTCTCTGCCTCTCTCTCTCTCTGTCTCTCTCTCTCTCTGCCTCTCTCTCTCACTGCCTCTCTCTCTCACTGTGCCTCTCTCTCTCTCACTGCCTCTCTCTCTCTCTCTCTCTCTCTCTGCCTCTCTCTCACAACATGATGACAAAAAGTTTGCTCAACTGGTGTTCAAAAATGCATGCAATCGTCGATGAAACTCGACTTTCTACGTGGAACTTTCTTAAGTTTCAAATTAATTTCATGGAAAATACTGTAAGTACCTAAAACGACTCGTGGCACATAATTAACCGTAGGAAAAACACATCGAAAGTCATAGTTTGTTCTCACGAGTCGTAACTACTTTTCCAAACTTTCGTAAATTCTCAAGCGACGACATATTTTCCTTCCTTTTAAATACGCCATGCAGTTTTACCAAACTCAGAAGAGACTTCTGTTGCATTGTTGGTATTTATCGAATCGTACACGCGAAGATCAAATTTTCAGTTTGGTAAAATTTATGAAGGAATCTGATAAGAAGTTTTTCATTTTTTGTTTCGTTACTTCTTTGTGGTGTCTGCTTCGATATGCAAAATTAAGAAAAGAAAGAGATAAATTGTTACGAGGAAATCCTTTTTTAATCCAAGATACATTCTTATATCTTTCGAAGTCAACTTTGCCACGAATGTAACTACGCTTGTGTAGAAAACTAAAACATTTCAACCGACCAATCTAATTTCCGAAGGCGCATGAGTATAATATACACGAAGCAGCTCTATCGCCTATTTTAGAATGAATTTCGGTTCAAATATCATGCTCGAAATGTCAGTCACGCGCAGACCGTGCATCAACCACATTCAACTTCAATGATGTTGCTAATTGCTTAACGTGTCACTGAGTACTGTACTTTTTCGAATTTACAATACGAACGATAAAATAACAATTCATGTAAATATAGTTTGCTTAAAAAAAAACAGATCGAAATTCGATTAAAAATAATTTGCCAAAAAGAGGTCAAGGATTTGCAAGAAGATAATACTAAACGCAATTGCATCGAGAAAAAATTCAATTCTCGTGCGACAACGAGCACGATTGATTGCTTACTAGTTATTTTTTTTTTTTCATATGCTTTTCCCCTTTCTTTTTGCTTTTATTTGATTTTTCCAATAAACGCTAACCTTTATGAAACAGAGACAAAAAAGAGAAAAGTTTGTTTCGTGAATTAAACAAATTTAGAAATGTAACGAATCGTGTATTTTTCGCACTCTCCTCACTTTCGAGTTCGATTAAACGTCACCACGGAAAATAAAACCGTTCGTAACGAAACTAACCAGGTATCGTTTTGGTTTTCCTTTCCGATTTTCTAAAAATAACTGAACCTGATAAGTTCGTATCGAAGCTAGTTGAAATCAGTCTACAAATCAACTACTATGGGGTTATGGTTTAATATAGAATTGATTAAAACAAAAATCAAGATGAAATATTTGGTATCAACACATTATATTTCTCTCGATCTATTTTCTTAAATATTTTCTATCTCTCGTTTCATTACATTCTATTGTCCTCTGTTTTTATTTCTTTTATTTCTTGATTTTTATTAATTCACGAGCAATATCGTTCTTGTATGAAAATAGGGGAGAAAAAATATGAAAAGTACAATTTCGTTGATTTTAATGTCGTTTAGTTATTTAAAAAAGTGTATTTTAACAAAACGTAGTCAAAAAGGGGAATATCTATGGAGTTTAAAAATGTATCCAATAATAAATCTTTTAGCAGTAGGTGACCGATTCATGAAGTTTTGTGACAAAACTAACAGCATACATGATGTCTAAAATATAATAATCGATACTTTTAAATTAATATCTTTCGAGACTTGAGAAACCAATATCTTTCACGAAAATATTTTTCAATAGTTGAGAAACTGGTGAATCTTAATATTGGTTTCATAAAAAGAATAAAAACTGTTATCACGTTTTCCTTCTGTCATCTTCGTATTTAATATAAAATGAACTATAGCGACATATACAATTTTACTTAAAGGTTGTAACCTGATAATATAAAGAAACAATGTATTCTAATTGCAATTGCAATTTTTTGGCGACGTATAATATATAACTCATTAAAACTTAATCTCTACATAGATATTGATTCCAATTGCCTCGATGAGAAAATCTAAGATTCCTTTCAATCCTCGACGTTAATTGAATAAAAGAATACATAGATGACAGAATATATTAGTTTATAAAAACAGTAACGTCTACGATACAAATAATAATCAGCAACATCATATTTCATCTGAGACACAAGAAACGTTCAATTATTTAACTAAACGAGTAAAAATTTTCTCGTAAATTTACCAACACAACGACCGCAGACTGCAATTGGCGAACACAAATATATATTCGTATTATCATTTTGGCTGACAAACCACCAAAATTCCAAAATCACCTGCCATTACCGGGCAGGAAATAACAGATGTCGAACAGCGTTGGAACGACCATCACGTTGCTCATAACGTAATTAGAAATGCAGAGAGAGAGAGAGAGAGAGAGAGAGAGAGAGAGAGAGAGAGAGAGAGAGAGAGAGAGAGAGAGAGAGAGAGAGAGAGAGAGAGAGAGAGAGAGAGAGAGAGAGAGAGAGAGAGAGAGAGAGAGAGAGAGAGAGAGAGAGAGAGAGAGAGAGAGAGAGAGAGAGAGAGAGAGAGAGAGAGAGAGAGAGAGAGAGAGAGAGAGAGAGAGAGAGAGAGAGAGAGAGAGAGAGAGAGAGAGAGAGAGAGAGAGAGAGAGAGAGAGAGAGAGAGAGAGAGAGAGAGAGAGAGAGAGAGAGAGGGAGAGGGGGAGAGGGGGGGGGGGGGGGGGGGGGGGAGGGGGGGAGAGGGGGGGGGGGGGGGGGGGGGGGGGGGGGGGTGGAGATTCAAAGAGCAAGAGAGCGGAACTAGAGAAACGGAGAAACAATTAGAATCAGCATCAGGACGAGTTGCAAATTGGTCCGATCGATAATTAATTAACAAACTCACCATTACGCAATTGACGAAGATACCTCTCGAAGAGCCGTACATAAGCCGGCCAAACGAACCGGTAGATCTTTTGCGTATGGCGAATACCAAAATTGGTTGATGACCAGTGAACAATGTGGTCGAAGTAATACTAGGATTATGCGACGCGATGCGTTTCCTAGTTCCACGAGTTCGGTGTTCCCGTCCTAGTTTCCCTTTTGCCTCGGCGAATTGCTCATTTACCCACGAAAATGGACCCCTATGATATTTCACCAAGGGTCGTTTCGTTGTGCGCTTTGTGAGTATGTCCGTGTTAAATTTCAAGTAGAAAATTAGCAGAGATGAAGGGTTATGGTTTTCACGAACGTATCGCGATTGTTTGTGATAATTAGGGGGAAGAGGGATTGTTCCGTTTGGAAATTGTGTGGTAAATGTGTTTGGGTCTAAAGTGGCTATAAAGAGTATTGGCACACACCTTTATTTTCCAATGAAGCGTTTCTTCTATCGGCATATTTATATAGCAGTTTATTTATATAAAATTGATTACTGTCAATTTTTGTAGCCATATGAGGTTGCTACTAAATGATACAAAATTTAATATACATATTTGCATCCAATTAATTAATATCTTATTCCTATAAGAAATACAATAGTGTACCAATATTTTTTGGAATCACTGTATATTCAGAAATTAATGCTTTGAATGGATGGAGAATATGTCTGGAATGAAGATCTTTTGAAATTATTTATCGTCCGATTTATTTCAATGAATAATTTATAAACGTAATGTTTGTATAGCTGAAATTATATGGAAGAGATGGATTACAGTTAAAATTACAGCTACCTATCGAACGGTTTAATATAATAATTATTAATTCTCTAACAGAACATTATATTTCT
Organism: Bombus impatiens; assembly: GCF_000188095.3. NCBI lineage: Eukaryota > Metazoa > Arthropoda > Insecta > Hymenoptera > Apidae > Bombus > Bombus impatiens. Next base: position 12,705 of record NT_178907.1, on the reverse strand, counting down.
GCAATAAATTATTACAAGGTAGGTGATCGCTGTTCATGATGCAGATAAACTATTTATCATCATAATAATTATTATTATAGGTCCCATTGTAGAAAACTAAAAACGAGCTGTCATTATTATTATCCAATGACTAGCTTAGTAATAATAGTCCAATATCGCGGTTTACGATATAGGTTAGTAAATTATTTTATGTAAACCATAGGAAATTATAATTTTGTATTAATAGAATCCTCGGTGAATTTAGAAATAATACCCATGATTATAGCCCCCCGTGGATAACCTGGGCTGTTATTATTATTATTGAAAAAATTGTAAAGGCTTCAAACATTTGGCTTTGCAAGAGGTTATATAATGTAAACATCTCGTAATTATTTTCAGATTTTCTCCCCAGGAAAATGTTCAAACTACTAATTGCCAATCTTGTCAATACCTTGAAAATAATCCAATAATTAAACATCTACGTAAAAACGTATAAAATCTATCAAAATAATTCAATAAATTATCTATACAATAAATAAATATCATCTTGACAAATGATCCAACAAATATCTACATACTCGAATCTTTGAGATTTTATAATTTTCAACATCTTCACCATTGCCATAATTATTTCTCAATTTTTTACCCAAAGAAATATTCAAACTCCATAACCATAGATTTTATCAGTATGAAGTGACAGTGAACCACTTAAATTCAATTAATTAGTAGATCTATTTGCATCAGTCGACATCACTAGAAGCACGAAAGGCTAAGATGGAGACATACTACCCTAAGTGGATCAATCTGCGCATCTCGTGAAGCAGATTACCATTTCGTCGTAACGGAGCCGATGATCTACGACTGGATCGATACGCGAGGCTATAATCAGTTCGATGCATCGACATGTTGATCGAGATGACGAATTAACAAGCGGCTACCTCTCCCTTCAATCGAGGATGTTGCCTAAATAAACTTTCGTCACTAATTTTCCACCGGCTGCCAGTTTTGCAAAGGAGAGAATAATACTCAATAAACGAAGCGAATTTATTTTCACGGGTCGAGAGGAAAATAAAATAAAAATATGAAATGTATAAAGTTACGTGATACCTATGCAAATTCTTTTTAGAAATCACCAAGGGAAGCGGAAAAAATTCGTCCTCGACATTTTATTATTTTCCAGAGGGTTCGTCCTTCGTACTAATTTTGTTAAAAATGTATGACATGTATTGGTTTAACATTATTTTGTTTTAATGTTTGATCAATGTTGTGAAAAACTTATCTTTGACATTTTAATCAGAAACGAAATATTCTTACGAATCGTTTAAACTAATTGTGCTAGAAATAAATTATGCTGATTTGAAATTGCTATTATTTAGACAACATTTCCTGGAAGATGTTCGATGGAAACATGGGATACGTAATTGATGAATAGCATGAAAATATTCTAATATTAATAGAGAAAAATGTTGCTCCCACAGACATTCGGTGAAACCAATAAAAAAGCAATCTTGGTTCTGTAACTTCAAAACCTAATTCTACTTCAGAACAACGATATCTGTGAAACATACAGGTTTCTTTGCATTTTTATCTTATTCACATTCCCTTAGATCCTTAAATTGCAAACAGAAACGTTGAAGTTTAAAGTTATTATTTATATATTAAAATATTCAATAAATGTCGCTTAAACTTATATTTAATTATTAAATATAATATTTTTGTTAAATATTTACATTAACTCTTAAAATAATAGTAACAAAATTTGTAAATTCTGCAAACTGCAGAATGTTTATAAATTGCAAGGCTTATATATCTTTCCATAAATGTCACATTTAACGTCACTGAAATATCGATGAAGGTTCGTATTTATGATGCTATTTAAATACCTCTTCCACAGTCTCCAACTTCTAAAAGTTTTAAGTGCCTCGAATCAGCTGAAGTTCTTGGATGTAGATTAAAAGGGAAAAATGTAGATTAACAGGTGTTACGGACATAACGAAATTCAAGGTATAAGATTAAGATATAATAACCGCGACTAAAAATACCTAAAAACATCCTCTTAACGTTATCTATTATATAAATATTACAATTATAATATCTCCAGTTACTCCAATATCTATCATACATTTATTTTCCATAGATCAGGAGATAGACGTAGTAATTTCGAGGAAAAATTCGCTCTCACCTATTTGCATTTTTTACGGCATTTGCATATTTCCGAATCTCCCCTATTTTTTTAAACGATGTAAATAAGTTTCCATGCCGAGAGTTTCGTTGTAATTCATTTGCATCGGCAAAAATATGAAAGGACCCTTGATTAAAAATCGTTACGCGTTCGTAACAGTAAATTGATATTTGCATGAAATTACCGTGAAACGATCACCTGTCGCAAATGGTATTAAAGTTTCGAAGATGGAAAAGCGTTAAAAAGGGACGCTGACTGGGAAATCGCGAATGGAATTGTAATCGTCCCGTATGTTTTAACAGATAACTGCGAAAATATTGGAAATTGAAGTTTTTCCGTGATCTTTCTCGCCATATGTGTCCATCAAACTCTAAGAAAATAAAATGAAACAGCATAAATGAGAATGTGTCGGATACTTCGCCGACGTGAAACAACAATGCTATTCACTGGTGAGCAAAAGAGAATTGCGAATTTTAATTGTGGAGAGAAAAAAGTGTTTAAAAAGTCAACCTTCCGATCGAGAATTCTGAACCTTCGTGATTTCTATCTCGAACGCTCGTAACTTCCACAGTGAATAATACAAACTGTGGAAGGTGAAGATATAAAAATTCGCGAGAGCCTCGTTCGTCATCAACATGGGCGAATTCTTTTTGGTTATTCATTGGTTACTTAGATTAGTCGTATCAGAAAATTACGTTTAGGTACAAGTTAGGACATGGGAACTGCACATTTAACAAAGTTAGTTCGAACTAAAGAAAAGTGTAGCAATAACACGGTTTTTTTACATGCAAAGAATTATCGTGAACAACACAATAAAATATTAAATATTAAAATTACTAATTTGTAAGTTATAAAATTAAAAGAAAAATAATTTAAATAATCAATGTTCATTAATTTATACTACTTTATTTGAGAAAAGGATTTGTTGGAAAATGGTTTTCAAAATATAACAATGTTGGATTGAACAAACAATATTGTTAATGTATGTTATAATATTATAGAAAAATAATTTATAAAATTAGTCCTCGTTGTTTTATACTGCCTTACTTAGAAAAAAAATTTGTTGGCACATTGATTATACGTAATCAATGTATGCAGAAATGACAAATAGATCCTCAATTAATTCTTGTTCGGATATAATAACTTCCTTAGCTTGAAGATTTTCTACGCAACTTATAAATTTATACTTTACCATTACAAGACTCTACCTATAAAAAAGGTAACAACTATAAATAACTAAGACGACATTCCAGTTATAGAGCGCAAAGATTATAAAAGAAAGAATAGTTTATTTCTGAACAGGTAACTCCGTTTATTCCCTAACGTCGATACTTCATGTACCGCTGGTGGCATGAATACACAATGAGTAAGTGTTATATGTCTGTCATAGTAGAAAATACGTATTGTCAAATGGCAAAATTATATGCATTCGAAGATTGGAAAATTGGAGAAATTGATTCAAATATTTAATTAGCGATGGAGAAACGATTTAATCATGACAAAATAGAAACATGATAAAATAGAAACACTGATATATTGTACTTTTGATTATATTTTGATGCGTAAAAATGTAAGCAATTGTTTTGAACATTTCCTGGATATGTAAAAATATAATCGCACAGTTAAAAAAGTTATAATAAGACGTTCTCTTAACAATTTTCATGTAATTATTAATTAACTACCTGAGGTAATTTAAATTATGAAACTACTCTACGGTAAGTTGTCGCTGTAATGGGAAATATCATAATTAATAATTACTACGAAACTGTATTAAACTGCGTGATATTGCAAAATAATTATGATTAGAATGTGATATTCATTATATAAAAAGATGTAATATCTCATGGTATTTTATGCACATTCTTGCTGAAACACGTTGATTGTGGGCTTTTCGTTTTGGACAGCGGTGCTGCCCGGTGCCATTTATTCTGTGCCTTTTTCTCGTCCTACATATTATCGTCGTACTCATAAACGGGCATAAATTCGGGAATTCGTGAGTGCATACACAAGCAATGAAACAGGAGCAGATGCTAGTCTAAGGTAAAATATGAAACCTGCCTTATCTGCGTGAATAAAAGTATTTGATATAAATTTCAGGATAAATTAAACTCCTATGAATTGAAAATAAAACTACACGAAATGCAGTAAAATAAAATTCATCTAAATAGAGAGAATGTTTAAGAATGTAGTCTTTATAGGTACCAATAAAAATACGTGCTTGATCAAATATAATAATGAATCATAATTTAAAAGTAAAAGTTCTTTTTACTTTCTATAACTGATTTACAAAGCAGAATTAGTATACATTTCTACAAAAGTCAAACTTAATTAAAATGATGATGAAAAATATATGAATCGTGTTTATGCATTGATAAATAATATTTTTTTGAATAATATTTAAGTAATATCTAAGACATTTTTCGATTCTTAATTATTTTCTCCACATTCTTTAAGAGCGAAGTTGTTTAATGTGACAATAATAGAGGTAGAAAAGTTCTCGACTTTCGGTTCGTGGAAAAATTAAAGATGGACGACGAAACCTAGTAGTAAGTGGCTGATATGATGAAAAGAGATTTAACTTGCCAGCTTTCATGAATTTCATTACGTTTAAGCCGCAATAATTACCGCTGGGAAATAATTAAGGTACGCTCCTGACATGTAATAAATCATCATCTCAACGAACGCGATGTTACAGAATTTTATTATGGCTACTATTCATTCGAAGTTCGTCAAAATCATAATGTATTAAACGTTTTCATGAGGAAAAACGAGTCTTGCTCCGTATAGTAGGAATTAATTAATTTGGAAAAAATTAAAAGGTTTCTGTGAAATTCTGTAATTTCTTAAGTTACTTCAATACATGGTTATATATGCAATATAGCTTTCCTAATACACTTAACAAATATTAATATGTATTAGAGTATACTATTTCTTTTAAATGGGCCAATTTTACCAAATTTTAATCTACTTAAAACATTCCATAGAATTCACATAAGCAATCACAAGGACCTACATTACACATATGATATCGAATTACATTATACACATACCTATAAACATGAAAAACAAAACAGTTTCAACCAAACGAATTATATTTCGAAAATATAATCCCGCGAAACACCGTCCAAATTTGTAAACATGCAGCAGATTCAATTAAAATTCCGTATAATATCCCAAGAGAGACGACGCTTCCTCCTTTGCGTTAAATTGCTCGCAAATTCATTGCGAATTTTACTATGAAAATGTCTCGTCTATATTCCTCATTTCCCTTTTCCTCGGTCGAGACGATTCATCGTTCCCGAATGTTAAAAAAATGGAAGCGACATTAACGTTTCTGGTCACAGCGAGACGGGAGAATTTTACAAGATGCAGACTACTGAAAATTTGCAAGGAAGAATAGTCGGTTTCAATAGCCGAGCTTCTTGCACCCTTTAGCAGAGTCGAAATAACAAGCTCACAGTGGATGAAAATCACTAGATGACGAGCGGACACGCGAGCCAAGCGTGCTTTTGCATCGTTCACCCGATTTTGCGATCGCGTAAATTACGCCAATAGAGCTTTTATTGGATTTTATCGCCGCCGCGCTGTCTCGTTCCAGACCGATCGTGATAAAATTAATACTGGATATGACGAAATTAATACCGGGTGAATGCGTTATGGATCATTTTGGGGAATTTAAGGGAGGAATTATTGAATTTCTGATACAAGAAAATGGAAAAGATCATGGTATTTTTGTGTTATTAATCATATCTCTAAGAATTCTGCTGAGGTATTATTGAAATTCTTGGAAATTTTGTTGTTCGCTTCCAGATATACATAAAACATCGTTGCTTTCTCCAAGAAAGGAGAATGTATGGAATCAAATATTCAAAAATGAATAAGGTACAATGAGCTCTTGACAGTTGAAAATTATTCTACACAAGCCACGTAACGTAAATAGTTAATTTAAAGCCTTAATAAATTGCAAGAAACACCTTTGAAATAAGCTAAGAGGAACAAAGAGCCAGCGTAACATAATAAAGAAGCAAAAGATCATATCTCAGAAAAATTACGTAAATTCCAGAATGAACTTCTGCATGCTTCATAATAAAACGCTGTTTCCCATTTCCTTTAACTACAAAATATAAAAATTCTCGACGCGTGAGTTTTTATAACAAGATAGGAATAAAACGTAAAATAAAAAAGTAACATCAAATTGTTAAATATAAACTAAGTTTTAATTTTTACTTACATTTAAAAATTCGTACACTTCACACGTAAAGTAAAATTAAAACTTGGTTGTCACACAGAAATGTTTTGTAAAAAAAATACAAATATACAATAAAGAAGGAGCAATAGGAAACCTATTTCGAAAGAGAGGAAATTGGAGAAGCGTTTGCTGTAGTGGTCAAAGCTGTTGACTAGTGACACTTAGGAACCCGAAGATCACAGGTGTTCAAGTTCCTGCGCTCGAATCTTCTCTTCCCCAAACGTTTTTCGCACTCTTATAACATCAGATGTAGGTCACGCCTTTGTCACGTAAATTGAGGGTTATATGATGAAAACAAGATAGGTGAGCCGTAGCACAACTATTAACTGTGTTTTTTTTTTATTAAATTTTATTTTTCACTTAATATTCACAATTGAGTATACACTGATCAAGTACGCGACTAGTCTGAGGGTAGAAACCAGTAAAGATAAGTTGACTATTCTAAGGATAAAGAATAAGTGAAGTTTTACTGACGATACTGTGCCTGAGGAAAGCTAGAGGTGGGTGTGTCTAAGGACACGGGACCATCGGATTTGTTCATGACAATTTTGGTTAGATATCGCTTCCGATTGGATAATAAGAAGGTTGGTGGACCAGGAAGGGTTTTAGCCGCCCTCGAGAGAAAGTTGCTAACGGAAGATACCGAATGTGAGGAAAACTAACTTTCCCGTGTCAACCCGTAGCAAACAATAAATGTAAAGGAAAGCTGAAACAAAAGATACTTGTTTGGTCTGAAGGACCTTATCTATGAAAATGCCAAGACCCCTGGGGGGTCTTTAAGACTATTGAGGATACGCGCCAAGAATGTGCAGATATCTGGCTGCCATCTTGTCCGCGGTGTGAGGCCTAGTCTCTGATGTGGATTGATGTTACACCTTCCTCGTGAAAGGACACAGCGCTGATTAACATATTGAAGACACGAAACCGCGGTCATTTTGGCAGCGAAGCTATACAAATTTTTATTATATTTTTGCAGATTTGGTTGAATTGTTTTCAAGAATGTGTGAATAAATTTTTAGTATTATTTTTAATAGCGTTAATGTATCTTATTCAGTATATATATATATATATATATATATATATATATATATATATATATATATATATATATATATATATATATATATATATATATATATATATATATATATATATATATATATATATATATATATATATATATATATATATATATATATATATATATATATATATATATATATATATATATATATATATATATATATATATATATATATATATATATATATATATATATATATATATATATATATATATATATATATATATATATATATATATATATATATATATATATATATATATATATATATATATATATATATATATATATATATATATATATATATATATATATATATATATATATATATATATATATATATATATATATATATATATATATATATATATATATATATATATATATATATATATATATATATATATATATATATATATATATATATATATATATATATATATATATATATATA
>NT_178907.1:0-3789 GCF_000188095.3 Bombus impatiens | reverse complement strand
TTACGATCAGTAATATTACGCATCCGACTTAGATTTTGTGAGTACGTTCATCTATCATCCCGTCGACCGCGGATTCGTTATTGAACCTAGGATCATTGTCAGTAGTTTCTCGAGTACCTAACTATCACGGTTGCTTTTCCGGCTCCATAGTAATCGTATTTGCACTAGTCAATGTCTTCTCTATTGCATAACGACAACGTGTGGCCCAAACGAAGGTTCGTTTCACGCCCCTAACCCTAATTCCAACGTAAACCCGACATATATGTATATATATATTATTAGTATAGTATATATATATTATACATATATATATATATACATATATATATATATATATATATATATGGATAATACTATACTAATAATAATATATGGATATACTGGATAAAATAATACTAAATATAATAATAATAATATATATATACTTTTTATAAATAAGTTGTTATCCTCATACTAAACCTTAAAGTATAATGCAATATACAAATCTACGTAAGCAACACCCCTAAGACATCAGTTTGAACCTTTATTCGATGATTTCAACCAGACTATATTATGACCGTACATTCGTTAGCTGTTAGCCAAATGAATTAAAAGACGACAGAGCAATCTCTTTTGGTACCCTCTGTCATCCCTAGTTGCGAGCTAAGAGTTGGTACTTAACTGTTAGACATTTTTCTTTTTTTTTTATTTATTATTTACAATCAATTCTCGCATTGAGAAACTGTTAGATATAAGAAGGTCGAGACATTAACTCGTCAAGGTTCAAAGCGATACACACTACTTGAAAGAAGCACAAAATAAAAACACGAACAAGATATCTAACTGCAAAGAAAAGAACTCGAATGAAACGTCGTTATCACTTTCAATTGACAATTGAATATAAGTCATTTTTAAGTTATTTAAATTATTATTTTCAAATTAAATAAATTACTTTTAAACGATTATAATTTATAAACCTAAAGACGTAGATTTGAATTTCGAAAATTGTCTTTTCGAAATGATTTTTCGCTCTACGCAGAGGCTATTGAACTGTATACGCCTGTTGACGGCTGCTTTAATTAAGACTTTAATTAAGATATAAGGCTTTTCTTCTAGCATGTTAAGAAGCACTCAATTTTTGTTAACAAAATGTTTGTCCATAGGTAACTGCTTCCGAGTTAATTCCTTAGGGCTCGAACTTCAACTCGAACTTAAATTTAAGTTATCGCAGCTGAGAAAAAAAAAAATTTGTCAAGCCTTCAAAATTTCATCCAAATCGGGTCGCTTGCGACTTTTTCTTGTTAATCATAAACGATAGGAGAACGAAAGCGTTTTAATTGCACGGGTACAACGATCGGTTTCGAGAACTAGACGAAGCCAGCATATCGGTTCACGCTTGGCAGAAATAATTCAGCTGTACCGCTTGTCGCCACGAACAGGAACGAATTAACTGCGACAACGGCCTGCAAACAGAGTTGAGACTATGAAAAAAGTCGCAGCTGGAAAAACCACCGGACAAATGACTTTCCGGGTGGCGCGTTTGAAAATCGTTGTGCGCTTTTTGCTCCGTAGTGAAAACAACGACGCATAATTAATTACGCGAACAGTACTCCATTAACTCATGAGAAATCATAGAGCCAAGCGTACTTTCACGTGCCAGATTGCGCCTAATATCGATAATATAAGCATTATGTTGTTGTTAAACAGAATCAAATATTGACCTGCTCCAATGTGGCGTGATATATGTAACAATTAAGTTGGTGGTTTCGAAATAATCATTAATAATCAGATAGGAGATGCATTTTCCTCATTTTAGGCAATGTTCAACATGTGAAATAAAATTTCTTCTTCTAAACAGGCATTAATAAAAAAATATTCTCTATTAAAAGAAGTTATTATAATTTAGAAAGAGTTGTATTAAATTGTGGTTTCAATTTGCCTACGAATTAATTTAATAATGGAATCACTTAAATGACGCAACTTTTCCCTTAACAGCAATAAACAATGTGCTCAATTTAGTATAATGCATAGCTGCTATCTCTTCGAGCGAATATTAACGCTGATATTTTAATGGCTCCATTACCTAGTATATTACAGACATATTTGACCTGTTAAATCATAATGTGTGTTCAAAGAGCCAGACTAGTGTGATGGATGTGAAATAGATCATGGATGCATAGAGAAATACACGAGGTTTAATTATTGAGATGGAATGAAAATTGAATTGCAAATTGGCTCACGGACAGTCTTATTTTCTTTCGAAGACAATTACGTTACTGCCTCTAATTATACTAAGGTGACACGTGAATCAGGATGACTATTCTTTAAAAGTCCATTTTGTATGAAACATTATATATTTTTAATTAAGTTTCATCTAATAATTATTATCTAGTCTAATACTCTGTTGCTATTAGACTACATCTACATAAATATTACTGTAGAAGATTTTAGAAGCCTCTTTCGATTAAATCAAGACAAAGCTATTTTTGTAAATAATAAAATCCCGTTTCTAAATCTCATATGGCAGACTGAAAATCTCAATGGAGTTAAACTTTATGGATGACACTTCAATCACACTTCTTCTTCAAATATTCAAAGTATCATCTCTGTAGCTTCATAATTAATTAAATTATGACTTCGTTCTCTGCTACAATGTTACAGTACGTTTTCACGACTTGAAAAGATATAACGAATAGATAAAAATAATAAAGATAAAACACTATTTATAGAAACCAGCAGTGGTCTGACGGTACGTCACTATGGTTCTCAGTTTTCCATAAAACTACATAAACCTGTAATCAGACTTCCTTCTCTCATTTCTTTTCTCATTAAAGCATAAATAAAATCACCTATCGATTATCAATTATCAAAGACATTTACGATATTGGGTGGGCAATCTCTTCCTCGATCTGCAGTCCACATCGCGTCGTCTAATTAGCAAGGATCAGTGTCGATCGTTATCACAAGCGTATCGCCACAGGCGTGACATATTCGTTTCTGTCAGATAACCAACGCCCATTTGTTGTTAACCGATACTCAGTAGCTTATTGTTATCGTAATTTAAAGTCGAACAATTTTCTTTATGTGATCTTATAACTACCACGTGAGTACTGTGTATATCGCATGTATTATGCAAATATCGCGGCCACGTGTATTATGTAAATCGCGTGCGGTTTGTTTGCGAACGTGCACCGAGAACGATAAACACGATTATTTGTGAAACCGCGTTGTTATTCAAGTATATGCGCTCCGTTGTTTTACATGCTCAACGCTACTAACCATTAAGATTACAACGTGACAAATATTATTAATATCCTCGTTGCTTGCCATCAATGAAGATGTAGCGTTTGGAGTGGCGTTCAAGTATCAAAATAATTACTTTCATATTTTCATTCGTGTTGTCGCAGTTAAAGTTAATTATTTTTCGTTGTAATATAGACAATAGAATCATAGCAGCCGAGGATTCTAATTGACCATCTTATTATCCATCTACTAATATTTCAGGTCTGCCTGGTATCGTATCACCGCTTGATATCAAATAAATCTTGTAATTAATTATCGAGATGGCTGTGTGTTTCTAGAGAAGGTAACGTTGTTGCTGTCACAGATGAAATCCGACTGGGGAGCACGAGACGGCTACGGATTCTCAGGGCGTAGGACCACGCCCTGGAAAACCCCGATAAATCTGAAATTCTCCTATAGCCGGATGGTGACTGGTCGGCGCCTTTGGCTCCCGCCAGTTTGCCATCCGGTGAGAAAAACCTCGGAGAATTTGGTGGGCCCGTATCTGCCAAGACCACTCACCTCGCC
>NT_178906.1:0-315 GCF_000188095.3 Bombus impatiens | reverse complement strand
TCTTTATGAATCTCGCAAAGTGTGAATTCGACGTGCGCGGAACACAACTTCTCGGCTACACCGTCGCCGCCGAGGGTATGAAACCTCTGGCTGAACGCGTTGACGCGATAATCAAGGTACCGTTTCCCGCGAACGTCAAAGACCTACGAATGTACCTCGGTATGATCAACTTCTATTGACGTTTCATACCGGGGGCCGTGCAAATTCTTCTACCACTCAACGACTTGGCGAAAGGCGCAATGATGTGCAACGCGTCTATTGAGTGGTTCGATCGAGCTGAAAGGAGCTTCCGCGTGTTGAAACGCGCCTTAGCTG
>NT_178905.1:3601-4038 GCF_000188095.3 Bombus impatiens | reverse complement strand
ACGTTATAACGTTATACCATACACCGTAATACGTTATAGCGTTATACTATATAACGTAATACGTTAAACGTCATACCATATACCGTATTACAATATATCGTCATACCATATAATATAATACGTTATAACGATATACCATATAACGTAATACATTATAACGTCATGCCATATACGGTAATATAATATAACGTTATTCCATATACCGTAAAACGTTATAACGGTATACCATATAACGTAATACGTTGTAACGTCATACTATATAGCGTAACACGTTATGACGTTATACCATATAACGTAATACTTTATAACGTCGTACCATATACCGTAATACGTTATAGCGTTATACTATATAACGCAATACGTTATAACGTTGTACCATATAACGTAATACGTTATAGCATATAACGTTATACCATATAACGTAATACGTTATAACG
>NT_178905.1:0-344 GCF_000188095.3 Bombus impatiens | reverse complement strand
CATATAACGTAATACGTTATAACATATAACGTTATATTATATAACGTTATACCATATAACGTAATACGTTATGACGTTATACCATATAACTTATTACGCTATGACGTTATACCATATAACGTAATTCGTTACAATATATAACGTTATACTATATAACGTTATACCATATAACGTAATACGTTATAACGTTATACCACATAACGTAATACGTTATAACGTTATACCATATAACGTAAGACGTTATAACGATATACCATATAACGTAATACGTTATAACGGTGTACAGTATAACGTAAAACGTTATAACGGTATACCATATAACGTAATATGTTATAACGATATAC
>NT_178904.1:0-904 GCF_000188095.3 Bombus impatiens | reverse complement strand
AGATGTCGCTCTTCTTGCTTTTGCCCTTCTTTTCTGATCAGTTGTTTCTCGATAACGCGCTGTCTTTCTTGTACATCTTCTCTTTCTCTTTTATTGTGTAACAAATTTGTTGGTTGTTCGGATACAGTATGATTTCTCTTCTATTCGTATTTTTTATACGATTTTGTTTGATGATTTCGGGTAAACAATGATCGGCACGGACATCCATGCTTCTTAAAGGGTCGCAGGTATAATATGTTAGGAAGAGATTGCCTGTTAAAAGAATAGTACATATTAATAATAAGCGAAAGTAACATGTAAAAACGAGGAAAGCATATTGATGTCGCGAGACAAGGAATCTCGTTTTACATTAAAATTGCCTGACTGAGAGGAAACCAGATAGAAATCTCGTATAGTACTTTATTATTATACAAAGAAGATATCAGTTATTGAAGAAAAAAACTGAGCTGCATGTGGAACAGGAACGGATTCGCCTGCCTGCTCCGAAGTTTCGGGGCGCGCAGGGACGTAAAATCATTGGGTGATAACTTGCGAGACACGCTTTTTCAGGAATCGTCCCATCCGAACTGTGTCGTCTTTCGTTTACGATGAAACCTATGATACTTAGCCGATTTTATCAAATTGTATCGTGTTTCGTTTCATTTTAATTACACAAATATAACGGACATGTTGATAAAAGTTTCATAAGTATTGGTAATGACATGTTGGTGAATGTTTCATAAGAATTGGTAATGATATGAAAGTTTTATTATTGTATTGGTGCCTCGTCGATATTCGGTCTCGGATCGAGTAATACTATCTGCCATTATTTCTGTAGTCAGTAGTACATCTACTACTGACTACATCTATTAAACATCTTTAATAGAGAAAAGGTATATAAATAGTTGTTTTATTGTAAATCCTA
>NT_178903.1:0-396 GCF_000188095.3 Bombus impatiens | reverse complement strand
TTATACTATGCAACGTTATACCATATAACGTTATACTATATAACGCTTTACCATATAACGTAAGACGTTATAAAGTTATACCATACAACGTAAGACGTTATAACGGCATACTATATAACGTAAGACGTTATAACAGTATACCATACAACGTAATACGTTATAACGTTATATCATATAACGTAATTATAACGTTATACCATATAACGTAATACGTTATAACGTTATACCATATACCGTAATACGTTATAACGTTATACCATATAACGTAATACGTTATATCGATATACCATATAACGTAATACAATATAACGATATACCATATAACGTAATACCTTATAACGTTGTACCATACAACGTAATACGTTATACCATATAACGTTATACTATATAGCGTTA
>NT_178902.1:0-496 GCF_000188095.3 Bombus impatiens | reverse complement strand
ACTGTAATGCACTACCGTTTAAGCGCCGAAACAAGCAAAATAGCTCAATAAACCCCAAGATTTCGACGATTGGATATTTCGACGTTTAAGCGCTGGTTGCACTCCATTTTACACTGCAAATGTAATGCACTACCGTTTAAGCGTCGAAACAAGCAAAATAGCATGCAAATCGCGAAGATTTCGTCTATTTTGACGAAAAGTAACTGTCATTTGCTTCCCGTTCGAGATGTTTCGACGTTTAAGCTCATTTCCTTCCCGTTGGAGATATTTCGACGTTTAAGTTCTCGGTGAACTCCATTTTACGCTGCAAATGTCATGCACTACCGTTTAAGCGTCGAAACAAGCAAAATAGCACACAAAACCCCAAGATTTCGACGATTCTGAAGAGAACTAAGTGTCATTTTCTTCCCGTTGGAGATAATTGGACGTTTAAGCGCTAGTTGAACTCTATTTTACACTGCAGATGTCATGCACTACACTTTTAGCGTCGAAACAA
>NT_178901.1:0-413 GCF_000188095.3 Bombus impatiens | reverse complement strand
GTATAACGTTATAACGTAGTACGTTATATGTTATAACCGTCATACGGTATAACATTATAACGTATTACGTTATACGGTATAACGGTATAACGTATTATGTTATATGGTATAACGTCATATGGTATAACGTTATAACGTATTACGTAGTACGGTATAACGTCATATGGTTGGCGTTATAACGTATTACCTTATATGGTATAACGTCATATGGTATAACCTTATAACGTATTTCGTTATATGGCATAGCGTTATATGGTATAACAACGTATTACGTTATATGGCATAACGTTATATCGTATTACGTTATATGGGACTACGTTATAACGTATTACGTCGTTTGGTATAACCTTATAACGTACTACGTTATATGGTATAACGTTATAACGTATTACGTTATATGGTATAACGTTATA
>NT_178900.1:0-420 GCF_000188095.3 Bombus impatiens | reverse complement strand
CTCGTGTCCTTAGACACACCCCGTCATAGTTTTCCTCTGGGGTATCATCGGGACAGAAAGTCATTCTCTCTTGCGGTGTCATCGACAAAAAAGGATTAACTCCTTACGGTCAGCGAATATTAACACAGAATCCGACTTAGATTTTGCGAGTGCGTACGACTACCGTCCCGCTGTCCGCGGATTCGTTATTGAACCTAGGATCATTGTCATTAGTCTCTCGAGTATCTAATTACCAGGGTTACTTTGTGTGTGCTCTAGCCAATGTCTTCTCTATTGCATAACGACGACGTGTAATCCAAACGAAGATTCGCTTTACGCCCCTAACCCTAATTCTAATGTACACCCGACAAGTATAACATTACAGTGAAGTAGTGAAGTTAAAATAGTTGTTCAAATCACGGCCAAACTATACACAAGACT
>NT_178899.1:0-303 GCF_000188095.3 Bombus impatiens | reverse complement strand
ATAACGTTATACGAGATAATCTAATACGTTATAACGGTATACCATATGACGTAGTACGTTATAACATCATCCCATGTAACATAATACAATATAACTTCATTCCATATATCGTAATACGTTATAGCGTCATACCATATAACGTATAACGTTATAACGATATAACATGTAACGTAATACGTTAGAACGTTATACCATATAACATAATACGTCATAACGGCAAACCCAATAACGTAATTCGTTATAACGTCATCCCATATCACGTAATACGTCATAACTTCATTACATATAACCTAATACGTCATA
>NT_178898.1:0-687 GCF_000188095.3 Bombus impatiens | reverse complement strand
CGATTTCCTGGACCGTTGACGTCTAAACGGACCCCAACCACGCCAATTGTTCATGGTTAACTTAATGGCGTTTCTTAGGCCCTTTTCCCCGATACTACATACGTCTTTACCCAATGATCAGTTAGGAACAGACTTGAGACACACCCACCACGAACCTTCCCTTACGACAGCAACATCCCCAAGAGATACTCTTGCACCAGTATTCTAAGAGTCAACATATAACAGTATTCAGTCAGTGACCATTATATTTAACAGGATAGCCAGTGAATCAAAGACAGTTATATTCAGAGTATTAAGTGGAATTCAGTGAGGTTAAAGACAGTTGTATTCAAAATATTGAGTGGATCAGATAAGGTGAACTAAACCTCGCTCTTTACATTTATTATAATCCTCAACCTTAGACGCTAATAACGCTCAAGGCTCGCGATACCAACCGATCACTTGTGCCTGACTAGTCGCTAGTTAGTTGTGTGTTCCATCATCCATCCAAATATTACTTAATAAGACATAAATGTCTCTCAACGGAGAAGGAACCTCGGTAGACTTTTCTATTTCATTCTCCAAGCCACGTCGCCACGCGCGGACTAATTCTTCACTAGTTCGGCTTTATCCGATCCAAGTGGCGCGCTACCTGGTCAGAATCGCACCCGCCCTCTGTCTCTTGTGTACCCTCCTGAGCGCTCGTTT
>NT_178897.1:3736-4047 GCF_000188095.3 Bombus impatiens | reverse complement strand
TACGTTATATGGTATAACGTTATAACGTATTACGTTATGTGGTATATGGTCATATGATATAACGTTATAACGCGTTACGTTATACAGTATAACGTCATATGATATAACGTTATAACGCATTACGTTATATCGTATAACGTTATAACGTATTACGTTATATGGTATAACGTTATAACGTATTACGTTATATGGTATAACGTCGTATAATATAACGTTATAACGTATTACTTTATATGGTATAACGTCATATACTATAACATTATAACGTATTACGTTATATGATATAACGTTATAACGTATTACGTTATATG
>NT_178897.1:0-3581 GCF_000188095.3 Bombus impatiens | reverse complement strand
CATATGGTATAACGTTATATCGTATTACGTTATATGGTATAACGTCATATGTTATAACGTTATAACGTATTACGTTATGTGGTATAACGTTATAACGTATTGCGTTATATGGTATAATGACATATGATATAACGTTATAATGTATAACGTCATATGGTATAACGTTCTAAGGTATTACGTTATATGGTATAACGTTATAACGTGTAACGTTATATGGTATAACGTCATATGGTATAACGTTCTAAGGTATTACGTTATATGGTATAACGTTATAACGTGTAACGTTATATGGTATAACGTCATATGGTATAACGTTCTAAGGTATTACGTTATATGGTATAACGTTATAACGTATTACGTTATATGGTGTAACATTCTAACTTATTACGTTATATGATATAACGTTATAACGTATTACATTATATGGTATAACGTCATATGATATAACGTTATAACGTATTACATCATATGGTATAACGTTACAACGTATTACGCTATATGGTATAACGTTGTAACGTGTTACGTTATATGCTATAACGTCAAAGGGGTTATATGGTATAATGACATATGATATAACGTTATAATGTATTACGTTACAAGGTATAACGTTATATCGTATTACGTTATATGGTATAACGTCATATGTTATAACGTTATAACGTATTACGTTATGTGGTATAACGTTATAACGTATTGCGTTATATGGTATAATGACATATGATATAACGTTATAATGTATTACGTTACAAGGTATAACGTTATATCGTATTACGTTATATGGTATAACGTCATATGTTATAACGTTATAACGTATTACGTTATGTGGTATAACGTTATAACGTATTGCGTTATATGGTATAATGACATATGATATAACGTTATAATGTATTACGTTACAAGGTATAACGTTATATCGTATTACGTTATATGGTATAACGTCATATGTTATAACGTTATAACGTATTACGTTATGTGGTATAACGTTATAACGTATTGCGTTATATGGTATAATGACATATGATATAACGTTATAATGTATTACGTTACAAGGTATAACGTTATATCGTATTACGTTATATGGTATAACGTCATATGTTATAACGTTATAACGTATTACGTTATGTGGTATAACGTTATAACGTATTGCGTTATATGGTATAATGACATATGATATAACGTTATAATGTATTACGTTACAAGGTATAACGTTATATCGTATTACGTTATATGGTATAACGTCATATGTTATAACGTTATAACGTATTACGTTATGTGGTATAACGTTATAACGTATTGCGTTATATGGTATAATGACATATGATATAACGTTATAATGTATTACGTTACAAGGTATAACGTTATATCGTATTACGTTATATGGTATAACGTCATATGTTATAACGTTATAACGTATTACGTTATGTGGTATAACGTTATAACGTATTGCGTTATATGGTATAATGACATATGATATAACGTTATAATGTATTACGTTACAAGGTATAACGTTATATCGTATTACGTTATATGGTATAACGTCATATGTTATAACGTTATAACGTATTACGTTATGTGGTATAACGTTATAACGTATTGCGTTATATGGTATAATGACATATGATATAACGTTATAATGTATTACGTTACAAGGTATAACGTTATATCGTATTACGTTATATGGTATAACGTCATATGTTATAACGTTATAACGTATTACGTTATGTGGTATAACGTTATAACGTATTGCGTTATATGGTATAATGACATATGATATAACGTTATAATGTATTACGTTACAAGGTATAACGTTATATCGTATTACGTTATATGGTATAACGTCATATGTTATAACGTTATAACGTATTACGTTATGTGGTATAACGTTATAACGTATTGCGTTATATGGTATAATGACATATGATATAACGTTATAATGTATTACGTTACAAGGTATAACGTTATATCGTATTACGTTATATGGTATAACGTCATATGTTATAACGTTATAACGTATTACGTTATGTGGTATAACGTTATAACGTATTGCGTTATATGGTATAATGACATATGATATAACGTTATAATGTATTACGTTACAAGGTATAACGTTATATCGTATTACGTTATATGGTATAACGTCATATGTTATAACGTTATAACGTATTACGTTATGTGGTATAACGTTATAACGTATTGCGTTATATGGTATAATGACATATGATATAACGTTATAATGTATTACGTTACAAGGTATAACGTTATATCGTATTACGTTATATGGTATAACGTCATATGTTATAACGTTATAACGTATTACGTTATGTGGTATAACGTTATAACGTATTGCGTTATATGGTATAATGACATATGATATAACGTTATAATGTATTACGTTACAAGGTATAACGTTATATCGTATTACGTTATATGGTATAACGTCATATGTTATAACGTTATAACGTATTACGTTATGTGGTATAACGTTATAACGTATTGCGTTATATGGTATAATGACATATGATATAACGTTATAATGTATTACGTTACAAGGTATAACGTTATATCGTATTACGTTATATGGTATAACGTCATATGTTATAACGTTATAACGTATTACGTTATGTGGTATAACGTTATAACGTATTGCGTTATATGGTATAATGACATATGATATAACGTTATAATGTATTACGTTACAAGGTATAACGTTATATCGTATTACGTTATATGGTATAACGTCATATGTTATAACGTTATAACGTATTACGTTATGTGGTATAACGTTATAACGTATTGCGTTATATGGTATAATGACATATGATATAACGTTATAATGTATTACGTTACAAGGTATAACGTTATAACGTATTACGTTATATGGTATAACGTCATATGTTATAACGTTATAACGTATTACGTTATGTGGTATAACGTTATAACGTATTGCGTTATATGGTATAATGACATATGATATAACGTTATAATGTATTACGTTACAAGGTATAACGTTATAACGTATTACGTTATATGGTATAACGTCATATGTTATAACGTTATAACGTATTACGTTATGTGGTATAACGTTATAACGTATTGCGTTATATGGTATAATGACATATGATATAACGTTATAATGTATTACGTTACAAGGTATAACGTTATAACGTATTACGTTATATGGTATAACGTCATATGTTATAACGTTATAACGTATTACGTTATGTGGTATAACGTTATAACGTATTGCGTTATATGGTATAATGACATATGATATAACGTTATAATGTATTACGTTACAAGGTATAACGTTATAACGTATTACGTTATATGGTATAACGTCATATGTTATAACGTTATAACGTATTACGTTATGTGGTATAACGTTATAACGTATTGCGTTATATGGTATAATGACATATGATATAACGTTATAATGTATTACGTTACAAGGTATAACGTTATAACGTATTACGTTATATGGTATAACGTCATATGATACAACGTTATAACGTATTGCATTACATGGTATAACGTTATAACGAATTACGTTATATGGAATAACGTCTTATGATATAACGTTA
>NT_178896.1:0-411 GCF_000188095.3 Bombus impatiens | reverse complement strand
GACGTTATAACGTATTACGTTGTATGGTAGGCCGTTATAACGTATTAAGATATATGGTATGACGCTATAACGTACTACGTTATATGGGTCTACGTTATAACGTAATACGTTATATGGTATGACGTTATAACGTAATACGTTTTATGGCATCAAGTTATAACGTATTACGTTATATGGTATGACGTTATAACGTATTACGTTGTATGGTATGCCGGATGACGTTATAACCTATTACGTTATATGGGACGACGTTATAACGTATTACGTTATATGGGACGACGTTATAACGTATTACGTTATATGGGATTACGTTAAAACGTAATACGTTATATGGTATCACGTTATAAAGTAATTCGTTTTATTTCATGAAGTTATAACGTATTACGTTATATGGGATGACGTCATAACGTA
>NT_178895.1:0-413 GCF_000188095.3 Bombus impatiens | reverse complement strand
ACCATATAACGTAATACGGTATAACGTCATACCATTTAACGTAATACTTTATTAAGTCTTACCATATAACGCTATAACTTATAACGTCATACCATATAACCCACTACGTTACAACGTCATACCAAATAACGCAATACGTTATAACGTCATCCCGTTTAACGTAATACGTTATTACGTCTTACCATTTAACGTAATACCTTAGAACGCCATACCAAATAACGCAATACGTTATAACGTCAACCCATATAACGTAATACGTTATAACGTCATACCAAATAACGCAAAACGTTATACCGTCGTACCAAATAACGTAAAACGATATAACGTCATCGCATATAACGTAATAAGTTATAACGTCATACCATATAACCTATTACGTTATAACGTCATAACATATAACGTAATACGTTATA
>NT_178894.1:0-427 GCF_000188095.3 Bombus impatiens | reverse complement strand
AGTAAATTTTCAGCTGTGCTCTGGAACCGCATGTCGCGAGAGTCAAGACAGAAAAAGACGCACCGAGATCCAAGGCGAAAGGCGAAAGAGGAAATACAGAGAATAGAAAGAGAAAGAGAGACAGAGAGGGAGAGAGATGGAAGAAAAGATGAAAAAAGAGGGAAGAGATTCGAGAAAGATAAACGCTTGCGACAACGCAGAGAACGCTAGTTAGACCCCACAAGCTATTCACATTTACCTCCTTTCGAGTATGTTTACGTGGGTAATCATAATCGGTGGAAGAAGGAAGCCGGCTCAACTGCAGATGTCGAAAGCAGGTTGAACGCGAGACAAAGCAGGAACAGAAGAGAGAAAACTTAGCGGCAGGTTGAGGAACTAGGCCAGCTATTGGCCACTCGAGCTTGATTCGTCGCATGCTGTACAATCA
>NT_178893.1:0-409 GCF_000188095.3 Bombus impatiens | reverse complement strand
AATAGAAAAGAAACATCTCGCGATTCCGGGCCTGGATATTATATTGGAGTTATTATTTAATATGCTGTGTTATATCTCTCACTAGGACCGTATTGATACCTAAACCAAACAAAGACCAAAATAAGGCCGAGAACTGGCGGCCTATAGCTATCGGTCCTATTTTAGCAAGAATTTTTTTCTCCATTCTTGGCCGGAGAATTAGAACCTAAGGCAAAAGGGCTTTACATCCGAAAACGGATGTAAAATTAATGTATAACTTTTCAATGCAGCCCTTGAAAATTGTAAAAGGAATAATGGTGGTGTCTTTTCCATTATTGACATCTCCAAAGCCTTTGACACAGTGTCCCACTCAGCGAACAAATCATGTCTGGCAAGAAAGGAATTGCAATGCCTATTATCAGCCTAATCC
>NT_178892.1:0-318 GCF_000188095.3 Bombus impatiens | reverse complement strand
TATACCATATAACGTAATACGTTGTAACATTATACCATATAGCGTTATAATATAACATTATACCATATGACGTTATACCATCTACCGTAATACGTTATAATGTTATACCATATAACGTAATACGTTATAACATTATACCATATGACGTTATACCATCTACCGTAATACGTTATAATGTTATACCATATAACGTAATACGTTATAACATTATACCATATGACGTTTACCATCTACCATAATACGCTATAACGTTACACCATATGACGTTATCCCATATAACGTAACACATTATAATATTATACCATATAACGTAATACG
>NT_178891.1:0-408 GCF_000188095.3 Bombus impatiens | reverse complement strand
GTAACAACACTCACAGAAACTATCCAAGAAGCAGCAAGGACAACCACCATACCTGAAACAACCAACAGACAAACAAAAACAGTCCCATTAGACATCCTCGAAAAAATTAGAGAAAAAAGAAAGCGAAAGCAAAATGGCAAAAACACAGAAGAAAAGAAAACAAAAAACACCTAAACAAACTCACAAAAGAAACAAAAAACAAAATAAAAGAGCACAACAACAACGAGTTCACAAAGTTCATCGAGTCACTATCTGCTCACGAGAATTACAACTACTCCCTATGGAAAGCCACAAAAAGAATAAAGAAGACAACAAAAATGGTACCAGCAATCAGAAAAGCAGACGACACATGGGCAAAAAGCAACCACCTATGCAACACATTCACCCCACACAACATCAACAACAGCA
>NT_178890.1:0-27096 GCF_000188095.3 Bombus impatiens | reverse complement strand
GTAAAGACTGCCTCCTTCTAAGCAGCACAATATGCACCATTGGCTGGATCACCATCTACGAAGCAACGTCCGTGCCAATGCTATACATTGCTCGAGTGTTTCTCGGTATAGGCGTTGGTATTGCCCGTACGATAAATCCCATGTTCGTGTCAGAAGTCGCCGACATAAGCATCAGAGCAACCCAAGCTACTATGATCGCACTAAACGTATACGTCGGGGCAGTGCTAACCTGCTCCCTAGGAATCTGGCTAAGGTACAAGTACCTCCTGCTGGTTCTTATATTAATATCGTTTACATCCATCTGGCCGAACATGTGCTCCCCCGAAACTCCGTATTTCTTGGTCGCAAAAGGTCAAAACAAGCAAGCACTCAAGTCGATAGCCTATTACAAAGACATTGCAGATCCTGAAAGAGTGAAAATCGAACTACGTGATCTACGCGCACAAACCAGATACGAATTACACCCAAAATCCAGATACGAATTACACCAACAGTCCAGTAGCCTTTTACCTTCACAAAGCAGAAGCGACTTACCCTCACAATCAAGACGCGATTTACCCAGACAAACCAGTAGCGTTTTACCTTCACAACACAGAAGCGACTTACCCTCACAATCAAGACGCGATTTAACCAGACAGTCCAGTAGCGTTTTACCTTCACAACCCAGAAGCGACTTACCCTCACAATCAAGACGCGATTTAACCCCACAGTCCAGTAGCGATTTACCTTCACAACCCAGAAGCGACTTACCTTCACAATCAAGACAAGATTTAACCCCACAGTCCAGTAGCGATTTACATTCACAACCCAGAAGCGACTTACCCTCACAATCAAGACGCGATTTAACCAGACAGTCCAGTAGCGTTTTACCTTCACAACCCAGAAGAGACTTACCCTCACAATCAAGACGCGATTTAACCAGACAGTCCAGTAGCGTTTTACCTTCACAACCCAGAAGAGACTTACCCTCACAATCAAGACGCGATTTAACCAGACAGTCCAGTAGCGTTTTACCTTCACAACCCAGAAGAGACTTACCCTCACAATCAAGACGCGATTTAACCAGACAGTCCAGTAGCGTTTTACCTTCACAACCCAGAAGAGACTTACCCTCACAATCAAGACGCGATTTAACCAGACAGTCCAGTAGCGTTTTACCTTCACAACCCAGAAGAGACTTACCCTCACAATCAAGACGCGATTTAACCAGACAGTCCAGTAGCGTTTTACCTTCACAACCCAGAAGAGACTTACCCTCACAATCAAGACGCGATTTAACCAGACAGTCCAGTAGCGTTTTACCTTCACAACCCAGAAGAGACTTACCCTCACAATCAAGACGCGATTTAACCAGACAGTCCAGTAGCGTTTTACCTTCACAACCCAGAAGAGACTTACCCTCACAATCAAGACGCGATTTAACCAGACAGTCCAGTAGCGTTTTACCTTCACAACCCAGAAGAGACTTACCCTCACAATCAAGACGCGATTTAACTCCACAGTTCAGTAGCGATTTACCTTCACAACGCAGAAGCGACTTACCCTCACAATCAAGACGCGATTTAACTCCACAGTCCAGTAGCGATTTACCTTCACAATCCACAAGCGACTTACCCTCACAATCAAGACGCGATTTAACCCCACAGTCCAGTAGCGATTTACCTTCACAACCCAGAAGCGATTTACCCTCACAATCAAGACGCGATTTAACCAGACAGTCCAGTAGGGATTTACCTTCACAACCCAGAAGCGACTTCCCCTCACAATCAAGACGCGATTTAACCCCACAGTCCAGTAGCGATTTACCTTCACAACCCAGAAGCGACTTACCCTCACAATCAAGACGCCTTTTAGCCCCACAGTCCAGTAGCGATTTACCTTCACAACCCAGAAGCGACTTACCCTCACAATCAAGACGCCTTTTAGCCCCACAGTCCAGTAGCGATTTACCTTCACAACCCAGAAGCGACTTACCCTCACAATCAAGACGCCTTTTAGCCCCACAGTCCAGTAGCGATTTACCTTCACAACCCAGAAGCGACTTACCCTCACAATCAAGACGCCTTTTAGCCCCACAGTCCAGTAGCGATTTACCTTCACAACCCAGAAGCGACTTACCCTCACAATCAAGACGCCTTTTAGCCCCACAGTCCAGTAGCGATTTACCTTCACAACCCAGAAGCGACTTACCCTCACAATCAAGACGCCTTTTAGCCCCACAGTCCAGTAGCGATTTACCTTCACAACCCAGAATCGACTTACCCTCACAATCAAGACGCGAAGCACACTCAGACTCTTTTTGGGAAGTAGTAGACACAGGACCCATGTCCTCACCATCCAGTACCGATTCACCCTCACAGCCTACATCCGTAATACACACAGAAGTTATATGCGACGTACTCCAGCAACCCACGGGCGAATTACACCGACCATCCGCAAGCGAAATACACCGACCTTCCACAAGCGAAATAAACCAACCATCCACAAACGAAATAAACCCTGACGAAATATGCGAAATACAATCGCGATCCAGTAGCGATTTACGCATGCAATCCAATGTGGATAAATCCAGCGATTTACAATCCAGTGTTGATGCACGAGAATCGTCGGACATAGATGAGATATACATGGATGGAACTAAATATACCTGTAAAATCAAGCTGCAAGCAATACTACATCAAAGCAACAGGAAAGCTCTCTTTATCATGCTTGGAATGATCATGGCACAGCAACTTAGCGGGAACTTCATCACTATGCAGTATCTGGAAGTGTTGTTGAACAAAACAACGACCGTTATCGATCCACAGGAAGCGTCGCTTTTGGTCCAGTTTTTTGGCCTTGTATCTGGCACTTTAACCATCATAACAGTGGAATTGATTGGAAGAAGAACTTTTTTGCTTATATCCACGGCTGGATCATGTTTAACATTGAATATTTTAGCAATTTATCTTTTGTTATTTGAACATCAGTGTAACATTTCCAACGTCTCTATTTTTCCAGTTATCGACTTAATTATATATCAAATAGTGTTTCAACTTGGTTTAGGTACGTTATCCAATGTTCTCCTATGCGACTTATTTCCTACGGAACTAAAAGGTTTTGTTGGTGCCATCATTGTAATTTTCGATGGTATAATTGGTTTTATCGTGTCGAAACTGTATCAAGTGATTACCGATAATGTAGGATCGTATGCGATTTACTTTATCTTCACTACATCATGCTTCTTGGCATACATTGTGGTGTTCCTATGGATACCGGAAACAAGAGACAAAACGTATCGCGAGATTGAAGCGCTTCTAGTTGGTAAAAACTTGAATTTTTTGAATGAAAGAGTTAGAACCAATAAAACGGATATTCGTAGATTGTGACAGGAAAAATTGCACCGTACGTCCGTGGCACGGTGTCTACATACTCGGCATATTTTATTTCTCATTTTTATTAGTATAACGATAAAGATCTACAATTTCATCACGATATTCAATTTTTGTAGTAACGTAGTTTTATTTGTTTGTACGTGTAATTTTAGAAATGTGTTTAACAAAGCTCATGGTCATTTACAAACATATGCATCGTATAAATTGACTTGCATTGAACTTAGAGGAATACATGTTCTCAAACTAAACTTTTTATCCATTTCATAATATGAACAACGTAACAATATCAATTAACTCGAGATAACTGAACAAGAGTTTGCAAAAGTAAGAAAAGTAATATATTAAAAAATGACAAGGTGACATAATACTGACAAGAACAATTCTCTATATTTCAGCTGTTATCTATGCTGTTATTTTTTGTTTGCAATATATAACATATGTATATCACATACACATATGCTAATATTGCCACAATAAACAGCAGGTATGCTGAAAAAGTCAGTATTTATGCTAAAAATAATGTAATATAATTAACTTAACACATTGCTAATAAGTACTTATATTACATTGTGTTTGTCGCTGATAAGCATATGTATATACATATACAATTATATATGTGTAAGACATGGTCTTTTCGGTGTTGTATTATAGTTATTACTGAAAATTTTTTGAATATGTTTCTTCGAATATTATAGTAATTACTGTATCATAACACCGCGATAAACACCTAGCCTTGTCCAGCAGAAATTCTATCGAACTGATGAATGTTATCTTCGGTAAATTATAGCTATAATAATAGTGTTCAGTTTAGAAATTTATAATGTTTCCTACTTTTAATATACGATAATTTACACGAAAAATTAAATATCGATAATTTTATAAATTTTTTTCTATCAACGATTATGTATTTATTGTATATCTTTTAAACAAATATCTTCTTTATTAAGAAGCTACAAGAAACATGGAATTACCATCTATATATAAAATCACAAACAAGATTTTAAATGATCTATTTTATTTAAGTTTTATTGTAGATGAATTTCTTACAGACACACCTAGTGGAAATTAATTAAAGGAGTCCGAATGAAAACTGTCCGAAAACCGAAGTCAACTGTAATATCAAATACTGCTAAGGTCTTTAACCTACGTCATGCTAAATCGGTAACGTCGAGAACGATATTAAAATGGTAAGAAAACCACCGAGTTCAGTGGGTAAAGTACTGTGAATAGGGACCTTCTCTTCCACGGTTCCATCGCCCACCTCCTTCACAAAATATTACAAATTTTGTATAAAAGAATTCGGACAAATTCTTTATTCCCATTCATTTGAAAAATATTAGCTCTTCGATCATTTTGGAAAGCAACAACAAAAAGAGTTTTAAAAACGACAGAAGCAGAAATTTAAACCTGAAAGTAAAGATCTAGTCAAACCAAAAACTAAATTTCATTTATATTATAATTCTCTGTGAGATGCTAATTCGTATATGTATCGGTATTTCACACATTCACTATTGCAAAAACGGGACTAGACGTGATATTATATAGGACTCTGTGTCGAGTGTTCTGTAATATCGATATCGAAAAATATCAGTGTTTTCCACGCTCTTTACAATTCATAACGTTGCGCCGCGACTATTGTAATTATCTGAAAAGTATTCTCGCCACATTTCCAGTACATGATCGTTTGAATGTGATCCGTTTTGTATACTTGGAGTTAAGTTTTGAAACTTTATAAGTGGTTATATAATAATCTGATGGATTCTAAAATTTAAAAATCTAAAAAGTTAATATAATAAATCTATTCTCCTGATAATTAATCTAAAACAATAACATCAATTCCTAACTTTTAAATCAATGATTTAAATATATGATCGCATGGCATATATTCGCTCGCGCGTATTCCGGATGCATGCAGGTCAACGTGCACTGGACAGCTCTTTCGATTTGTAAGTCGCCGCAAGGACACCTCTGCTTTGGTGACTGCTTGATAACTGCTCGATGTTTGCATCGAATCACGGGAGTTGCCGTCGCGTCGGTGATGCTTGCGAATCTGCTGAGGGTTCAGTCGTGGATCTGCAGTCTTGTCCGATTGATACTTCGGTACTAGGTCAGACACCTGCAATTTCACGACCTCCGTAATCCTGTTCGTCTCCGAGAGGGTGGACCCCACTATTCAGCCTTGCATTCGTAATCCTGTTCAGCGGTCCCTCCACGGATTCCACTTGTTCAGTTGGAGTGTGTTATGTTGCCGACCCGTGTGCTGGATCCACGGCTGCATCTCCAGTGAATTACTGGCATCAGTGGTCGGTACCATAAACCGCGACTCATGTAAGTTTCGAACGGCGAAACAGGAATCGAGTGAAGGGCATTCCGCTGATCCTGAGGGTTGTCCGGTATACGGGGGTACGTCGCGTACGTTTGTTAGTTCTTTCGAGAGATCGCGATCTCGTTCGTTCTGGACGCACCGTGATTTTTCTTTTATCGTTTGATTCTTGGATTTCTTCGTGTTTTTCCATTTTTCAGGGAAGCTTATTGGGGTCATGTTAGAGTTTCTTTCTAATACATTCAAGAGTTTAGAGTCGCGAAAATAACATGTTAAACAGTTTAGTGTAACGACTCGTATGTCCCCCTTGCAAAACACAGAATTGTAATACACAGTGTCAATAGTTACATTTTCTTTCTCTCGTTCAATGTTAGAGAAATGTGCCTTTGATACCGAATGCTACCAGTAGGGATGCGAATTACTATACGATATTTGCACTGATCGATGTAGTCGTTGTGTAGGAGATAGATGTTGCGTTATGTATGCTTTTCTACGTTTGTAAAGATACATGTAAGCGCTACGATAGAGATATATGTTTCGAAATTAGGCTACGAAACAATTATTTCTTTACGCAGGGCCATGGTCAAGTAGAGTCAGAACTCGACATTCTGCCAATAAGTCGAATGTCGAGATCGATGTGTAATGTTAAATAACCTATGGGCGGTTCTCGTGCGTTGTCACCTCCTCGTGGTGAGATTTGTTAATTGGCATCGTTTTTCAAAAATTAATCAGTTGATCAATCTATTACCAATCCAAGGACTACGCTACAGTCCGGTTTGGATCACCAAAAGCCACTAAGAGGATTTTGGATGTTCTCGACTGGACTGCACAGAGGGATACCGTGGAACATCATTAGACATCGTAGGACATTGTTCGACATCATTGGACACCATTGGACATCATTGGACATCGCGACAGTTTCAGTAGGAAACGTCGAAATAGAGGGAAAGCAAGGAGAAAAAGTATTGCCGCGATAAAGGAAGCTATGATTCAAGAAATTAAAGATAATTCAAATGCTGGATTATGATCGCAACGTAGCCGATGTAGCAACATGGAACAAATGTAACCAATAGTCGAAGCTGTGCCATTATTTTTGGACATTTTAATTTGTATATTATAGGAAATATATATCATATAATAGTTGGCATTCGACTGTTCTAACATTATAATTAGGATATTTCCTAGATATAATATGTACAAAAATATTATTGTTCCTATGGCAAAATATCTAAAAATAATTCGTTACATTTAAACATGTAGCAAGGAGTATTAGAAGTGTTTATGTATTGAAATAATGTCGACTGAATGTAAAGGGAAAGCATCCTCAGAAGTACCCAGTATGGTTGTGGCAGTTGTGTAAATGGTACAAGTCAATACGAAATCCGTTAATTACGAGAATCAGTGTAAAGATTTCTTACAGTTGTTCTTACTTTGCGATAGATAATTACCAATGATCTTTCGTACAGTTTTTAAATAATTATGTGTGAACTGGATTCTGCAACTTGATTTATTGAAAATCAATCGTGATTATATAATTGCGTGAAAGTACTCATTTCTGGCAGCATGACCCAGCGTAGGACGGTAAGCATTTAATATGATAATAATAATTAATATGATGATTAATAATAAATGTTTTTGATATTAACGGCTAGAAATTAAATATGGCAGAGTAACAAATCCTAAATTCTAATTCAACGAGAATATAAAAAAAGCGTCTGTTTGATATACCTATTTTCAGCGAATTAGCTTTTATTTATTTTCAAATAGAGATACGAATCCATAGCAATTAGTTTTAATTTCGAATCTACAATTGTATCGAAGGTTCTTCAAGACTTATAGAACTTGCAAGTATTACCAAAATTTCGAAGTTTTGATTCCTACGTCTCGATTTAAAGTTTTGGCACATAATGAAATGTATTAACATATCGTATCGATAATACCAAAGAACCGTCTGAACCTTGGAATATGATTCAATGTTTAAAAGTCACAATAATCTTAAATCATTGACCTTGCGTCTTGATCGATCGCGATCATTTAAAATTTTGAATCTTTCAGCCTGATTTAAACTGTCACGATCCACCAAAACATAAAATTCAAAGCTTAAAACTGTTACATCTTATAAATATCGGATCATATTCGACGGTTCAAACTGTTTTTCGGTATTATCCATACATTTCATTATTTAGAAATGACATTTAAGAAACATATAAATTCTTTCAAATTATCATTGATTTGGAGGACACTCAAAGCAAATGATTTTAGAAGAAAGTTGTCAAAGGCATAAATAACCTTTAGCAAACGTCAGTGAAAAGCTCAAGTTCGTCTTCTATCTATAATAACATCAAATAACATCAAGCATATTTTAATTATATTCTGTTGATAAACAGAAGAGGACAGAATAGACAGAATAGAAGAACATTTTTTAATTCCCTTGAAACAATATTAATATTTAAATACTTCTTAATATCTTTTCCGTGGTTTGGAGTTTATATTCGCTGAAATGTTTGATTGGTCTACC
This sequence comes from Bombus impatiens, assembly GCF_000188095.3. Classification (NCBI taxonomy): domain Eukaryota; kingdom Metazoa; phylum Arthropoda; class Insecta; order Hymenoptera; family Apidae; genus Bombus; species Bombus impatiens. The sequence continues at coordinate 18,881 of NT_178890.1, read as the reverse complement.
AAATTAGAAAAGAATTATGATTTCTATTCTTAACAAAGGTAACTGTTTTCCAGGTTCCAAGGAGAGTGTTTGAGGGCGGTGGTTCCGATCTTGTCGATTCATCGCCGAAAAAGAAAGATCGTAGGCTCTTCAAAAATCGAATGTGGCTATGTCAGCCATCTGCTTCCGGTTAGTTATCACTCTTGATATTACGTCAGGTATTTATCAGTAATTTTAATACGCACAATGCAACTTCCTTTGCCTCCTCGAATTGATGTTTTATAGTGATGTTCGTGAATTATATTTCAATTCTAATGACTTATGTACCATCGTTTAAAGTTGCATTTCTATTGCATCCTACATTATAATAAATTTAACATTTCGATTCTTATATTCATTGCACTGATTCCTTATTATATCATAAATCGAGCGCGGACTTTTATGTTTATGAGAAACCTGAAAGCGCAACATGTTCATTATTACACATTAATACACCTAGACTTATCGCAAGTATCTAGCAAATTTTACTTCATGTAGTATCTTACTTCATGTAGTACTTTAATTAACACACAAATAATGCGAATGGATTAACAGATTAATAATAAAATAGTTAAGAAATAAAGCTAGTGGGAATCATTCGAGCTAACATCGCGAGGGGTCCAATTACTTATAGCCTGCGGTATGTATTAATTATAAATATATTAAGAGTATATATTAAAAATATAAATTTGTCTAAATATACGCACTGTTCTTATAAAACAATCGCACTACAATTAACATATGCTATATATAGCATTACACGTTTCTCATTTCAGCAGCGCTAACCATGCTCATACTCGGTTCAGTCAACGGATGGACAACGATTTCTCTTGCTTATCTAATATCCGGGACTGGCGGCGTGCCGCTAACGTTAACACACAGCGAATCTTCATGGATCGTTTCTTGTACAGTACTTGGTTCAATGATCGGTTCACTTGTGGCTATACAGTTGGCCAGCAGCAGCGGTAGTAAAAACTGCCTCGTTTTATGTAACACAATGTTCACATTAGGCTGGTTCACCATCTACGCCGCAACTTCTGTGCCAATGCTATACCTTGCTCGGGGGATTCTCGGTATAGGCGTTGGTATTGCGCGCACGGTAAATCCCATGTACGTGCCAGGAGTCACCGACATCAACATTGGAAGCACCCTAAGTTCTCTATGCGTCGTGAACGTATCTATCGGGACACTGGTAACCAGCATCCTAGGACTTTGGCTGATGTACGAGTCACTGCTGCAGATCCTTGCAATAATATCCTTTATATCCTTCTTGTCGAACATGTATTTTCCCGAAACTCTGTTTTGCTCGGTGGCAACAGGTCAAACGAAGCAAGCATGCAAGTCGATATCATATTACCAAAGCTTGATAAATAGGCACAAACTGAGAATGGAACTACATGCTCTACGCACACAAACCACGTACGAATTACACCGATCATCCTCAAGCGAAATACACCAACCATCCACAAGCCAAACGTATCAATCATCCTTAAGCGAAATACACCAACCATCCACAAGCGAAATAAGCCCAGAACACACATGCGAAATACGCCAACCATCCACAAGTCAAATACACCGACCAACCATTAGCGAAATACACCAACCACTGCACCAATCATCCTCAAGCGAAATAAACCCAGACCCCACATGCGAAATACACCAACTATCCACAAGCCAAACGCATCAATCATCCTCAAGCGAAATACACCAATCATCCACAGACCAAATGCACCAATCATCCTCAAGCGAAATAAACCCAGACCCCACATGCGAAATACACCAACTATCCACAAGCCAAACGCATCAATCATCCTCAAGCGAAATACACCAATCATCCACAGACCAAATGCACCGATCATCCTCAAGCGAAATAAACCCAGACCCCACATACGAAATACTCCCAGACCCCACATGCGAAATACTATCACGATTTAGAAGCGATTTATGCACACAATCTAATGAGGATTTACGCGAATGGGCTGACACAGATGAGACACACATAGATTTAACTAAATATAATTGGTCAACCAAACTGCAAGCAGTACTACAACGAAGCAATAGGAAAGCGTTGTTTATCATGCTTGGCTTAATCATGGCACAACACCTTAGCGGAAACTACATCACTATGCAGTATCTGTTAGTGCTGTTTGGCAAAACAACGATCAATATCAGAGCAAGCGCAGTGACGATTTTGGTGATGACTGTCGGCCTCATATGTGGCACTTTATGCACCTTAACAGTGACTTCTCTTGAAAGAAGAACACTTTTGATTCTGTCTACGCTTGGGTCGTGTTTTACATTGATTATTCTAGCAACTTATCTTTTATTAGTTCAATATAAGTCTGATGTATCCATCCTCTCACCTCTTCCAGTTATCGACCTAATTATATATCAAGTAATGTTTCACATTGGTTTAGGTACGTTACCCAATGTTCTCCAATGCGAGTTATTTCCTACAGAACTAAAAGGCTTTGTTGGTGCCATCATTGCAATTTTCGATGGTATAATTGGTTTTACCGTGTCGAAACTGTATCAAATGATTACCGATAATGTAGGATCGTATGCGATTTACTTTATCTTCGCGACATCATGCTGGGTGGCATTTATGATAGTGTTCATATGGGTACCGGAAACAAAAGGAAAAACGTATCGCGAGATTGAAGCGCTTTTAGTTGGTGAAAATTTGAATTCTTTGAATGAAGAAGTTCGAACCGATGAAATGGATATTCGTAGAATATGACAAGAAAAAACTGAACCGTACGTCCGTGGCACGGTGTCTACTTACTCGGAATATTATATTTCTCATTTTTATTCCTATAACGATAAAGATCTACAATTTCATCACGATATGCAATTTTTGTAGTAATGTAGTTCTATTCGTTTGTACGTGTAATTTTAGAATTGTGTCTAACAAAGGTAGTGGTCATTTACAAACATATGTACTGCATAAATTGACTTGCATTGAACTCAGAGGGACACATGTTCTCAAACTAAACTTTTTATCCATTTCATAACACGAACAATGTAACAATACCAATTAACTCGAGATAATTGAGCAAAAATTAGCAAAAGTTACAGAAGTAACATATTCAAGACTGATACGATGACATAACACTGTCAAGAACTATTCTTTATATATCAGCTGTTATCTATGCTGTTATTTTTTGTTTTTTGCAATATATAACATATGTATATCGCAAATACATATGTTAATATTGTTACAATAAACGGCAAGTATGCTGAAAAAGTCAGTATGTATGCTAAAAACAATGTAATATAATTAACATAACACATTGTTAATAAGTACTTATATTACATTGTGTTTTGTCGTTGATAAGCATATGTATATACATATACAATTATATATGTGTAAGACATGGTCTTTTCAGCGTTATATTATAGTTATTACTGAAAAATATTTGAATATGTTACTTCGAATATTATAGTAATTACTGTATGATAACACAGTGATAAATATATAGCATAGTCTAGCAGGAATTACATCGAACTGTCGAACGTTATTTTCGGTAAATTATGGCTATAATAATAGTGTTCACTTCAGAAATTTATAATATTTCCTACTTTTAATATCCGAAAATTTACGTGAAAAATTAAATATCGATAATTTTATAAATTTTTGTCTATCGACAATTATGTATTTATTGTATATCTTTTAAACAAATATCTTCCTTATTAAAAAGATACAAGAAACATGGTGTTCCTATCTATATATAAAATCACAAACAAGATTTTGAATGTTCTATTTTATTTAAGTTTTATTGCAGACGAATTTCTTACAGACACACCCAGTGGAAATTAAGTAAAGGAGTTCGAATGAAGACGAGTCAACTGTAATACCAAATACAGCTAAGATCCTAAACCTACGTCATGCTAGATCGGTAACGTCGAGAACGATTTTAACATGACAAGAAAACCTCCGAGTTCACTGGGTAAAGTACTCTGAATAGCAACTTTCTCTTCTACGGTAACATTACCCCTTCTTTTTCCCAAAATATTAATCATATTGGATAAAAGAATTCGGAGATATTCTTTATTCTCATTCATTTGAAAAATATTTGCTCTTCGATCGTTATGGAAAACAAATAACAAAAACATCTCTAAAAACGACAGAAGCGAAAATTTAAACCTAAAAGTAAAGATTTGGTTAAACCAAAAACTAAATTTCATTTATATTATAATTTCCTGTGAGATGCTAATTCGTATATCTATTCGTATATGATATTTCGCACATTCACTATTACAAACAATTGGTCTAGACGTGATATTATATGAGACTCTGTGTCGCGTGTTATAAAATACCGATATAGAAAAATATCAGTGTTTTTCACGCTCTTTACAATTCATAACGTTGCGTCGCGACGATTGTAATTATCTGACAAGGGTACTCGCTACATTTCCATTATATGATCGTTTGAATATGCTCCGTTTTATATACTTGGAATTAAGCTATGAAAATTTATAAATGGTTGTATAATATTCTGATGCATAGTAAAATTTAAAAATCTAAAAAATTAAAATAAAAAATTAATTGTTCTGATAATTATTCTAAAACAATACCATCAATCCCTAACTTTTAAATCAATGATTTAAATATCTGATCACATGGCAAGGTTTCTCGCGCCTGCATGGCAGGGTTGCTCGCGCCTATTCCAGGTGCATGCAGGTCAACGTAGGCGACATAGCTCTTTCAATTTGTAAGTCACCCCAAAGATTCGTCTGTTCTGGTGACTGCTCGATGTCTGCGCGGGATCGCGGGGGTTGTGGACGCGCCGGTGATGCTTTCGAATCTGTTGGGGATTCAATCGTGGATCTGCAGTACTGTTCGGATAGGGACCTGCAATTTCACATTCGCCGTAATTCTGTTCGACTGGCGCGGGAGTGGACGTCACTCGTTCGGTTGGGGCAGTGCATTCATAATTCTGTTCGGTGGTCCCGGCCCGGCAGGCCCATGGTTAAGTAGAGTTAGAACTCGACACTCTTGTCTATATGTTGAATGTCGAGATTGAGGTGCAGTGATAAAGAACTCATGGGTGGATCTCGTGCGTAGTCACCTCCTCGTGGTGAGATCTGGTAATTGGTACCGTTTTTCAAAAATTTATCGAGGGATTAATCTTTGGAAATGATGCCAAGCCAAGAACTACGCTATATACAGTCCAGTTTGGATAACCAAAAGTCACGAAGAGAATTTTGGATGATCTAGACTGGAGTGCAACGTAGACCACCGTGGCTCACCGTGGCTCACCGTGGTAAACAGTGGGATACCATGGAAAATCGTGGGATACAATAGCAAACCTTGCGGTACCGTGGGGCACAATTCCTGGGTCACCATGGGAAACCTTTGGACACCGTGGGACACTGTCTGTTCGTTATCGATAAATTATCGATACGGTTTCAACGACGTATTGTATTACGAGTTTGTGATAGTAAATCAGATTACCTAAACTTGATAATATATAATTAATAATTGATTTGAGAATACAAGGATGGAAATAGAAAAGATTTAAAAAATCACATTTTTGTTTCAGATATATGAAATTGCAATTTCATTTAGAACTGATTAAACGATTTACTTAATTCTTATTACAGTACTTTACTATACAGTAATTTATTATTTTGATAGTGTGAAATATTGTAGCAAGATAGAATTATATTTCGCTGCGAGTATTGGATATCCAGTTTTATATTTTATTTATAATTTCGTACAAGATTGTAGTCTTAATTCAAACAAGTATTAAACTGAAATAGTAACTTCGCATGCGACACGAAAATGGTATGGAGAGGTCATCCGACCCGCAAAATGTGAACAAGCACTGAATATCACGTCTATTCCTGTTCCTCGTCTGTGGTAAAATTGTTTTAAAAAAGAGAATGTTGCGTTTCATAAAGAATTATACTATTTATCTACTTACACTACCTTATCTACTTAAACAGTACTGTTAATTATGCATGTATAATTAAATGCATGTATAAACTAATTAAATATTAAAGTACTTATTAGGGACGGATTAATGCTTCTAGGAAGCATTGCATTTTGCAGTAAAGATACTTTATATAACCACGCACATGACTCACAAACGTTCCATCTAGAACATCTAATTTAATTTCAATACTTTAATCAGGAACCTAAAGGTGTTTTCGTAAGCCCTGTATAATACATACATATCCGAAAATAATAAAGGCACAGAGTGGCTTTATAAATCTTACCGATCAAGAATATAAAGATTCCCTTAAACCAAACTATAAAAAATCTAAAGGCTTCCTTATAAACCCTACCTATTAGAAATCAAGATGTTTCACTATGTAACCCTGAAAAGAAGAATAAATCAGTAGCCATTAGGGCCAGCAAAATACGGCCATTATCCACTCGATATAAACCCGAGCAATAAATCGTGAGTGGACTACCTTTTCTTTTTCGCAATATTAATTAACTAAATTCATGTATAGAATAGAAAATTCTCAAGATAAATACACGAACAGTGCTTCATGCAATAGTTGCAATACAAATTAATTGACTAATGAAAATAAAAAAATAAAGATAAATACTAAACTTCCACAAGTAAAAGTTGGATATTTTAATAATAAATAGTAATATATGCACTCATATTTGAGTATTCGCAACACTAATATCAAGACGTCCTATGCAGCCATTTGGGTGGCTGCTAGTATAATTGCGTCAGATGATCTAGGAGCAGGAACGTGCTTCCAGAATCCAGTGGAATACGATTCGGCATTGAGCATAATATCAGCTCAACAGTACTATAAAAAACGCGATCATTCATTATCTCAACGTTAAATGGAAAAATACTTCGAAATCGTGATGGAATAATAACGCAACACTAACTCTCAAACTGAATGCAATGAAAATTACTATTTACCGCTCTGATTTCCGAGAAACGCAAGAGGCAAACGAACGACTGTTATCGCAGCAGGATAATATTGCTCGCGATCACTTAGTTGCCAACCCAATAGTTCTAGCCCACGTACATGATAGTAAGATGATTCCTTGCGTCGTGAGCCTGAACGCAATCATAGTCGATATAATTGGGACAAGTGCACACATGTAAGTGTACTCAGTGTACGAAGATGCAGATGCGAGGAGGGAATGATTTCTGCGGAGCGTTTCCCTACTGAGGAAATTTCAAACGAAAAAGTGTTTCGACGTGTGAGAGATCGTAGAAAATACGACAGTTTCAGTAGGAAACGTCGAAATAGAGGAACAGCAAAGAGAAAAAAAATTGCCGCGATAAAGAAAGCTATGCCCCAAGAAATTAAAGATAATTCAGATGCTGGATTATGATCGCGACGTAGCCTATGTAGCAACATGGAACAATAATAACTAACAGTAGAAGCTCTGCAATTATTTTTGCTCGCTTTAATCTCTATATTTAAGAAATATATATAATATAATAGTTGGCATTCAACTGTCCTAACATTATAATTAGGATATTTTCTACGTATAATAAGTAAAAAAATATTTTATTCTTATGTCAAAATATCGAAAATTGATTCGTTACATTTAAACATGTAGCAAGGAGAATTAGAAGTGTTTATGTACAGAAATAATATCGACTGTATGTAAAGGGGAAGCAGCCCCAGAAGTACCCAGTATGGTTGTGACAGTCGTGTAAATCTAACAAATCAATACGAAATCTGTAAATCACGAGATTCAGTGTAAGGATTTCTTACAGTTGTTCTTTTTTTGCGATAGATAATTACTCAAGACCATTCGTGCATTTTTTAAATAATTATGAGTGAATTGGACTCTACGAATTGAATTATTGAAAATCTACCGTGATTATATAATTGCGTAAAAGTACTTATTTTTGGCAACATGTCCCAGCGTAGAATGGTAAGCAGTTAATGTGATTATACAATATATATTTTTGAAATAAACAGTTAGAAATTAAATATCGCAGAGTAACAAATTCTGATTGAATGAGAATATAAAAAATGCGTCCGTTTGAGATACCTATTTTCAGCGAATTTAACTATTATTCTTTTATTTCCAAATAGAGATACGAATCCATAGCAATTAGTATTAATTTCGAATCTACAATTGAATCGAAGGTTCATTAAGATTTATAGAACTTGCAAAAATTACCATAACTTCAAAATCATATAATAGTTGGCATCCGACTGTTCTAACATTATAATTAGGATACTTCCTAGATATAATAAGTACAAAAACATTATTGTTCCTATGTCGGAATATTTAAAATTAATTCGTTACATTTAAACATATAACAAGGAGAATTAGAAGTGTTTATGTGTTGAAATAATGTTGACTGTATGTAAACAGGAAGTAGCCCCAGAAGTACCTAGTATGGTTGTGACACTCGTGCAAATCGAACAAATCGATACGAAGTCCGTAAATCGCGAGATTCAGTGTAAAGATTTCTTACAGTTGTTCTTTTTTAGCAATAGATAACTACCCATGATCATTCGTGCATTTCTTAAATAATTATGAGTGAACTGGATTCTACAAATTGAATTATTGAAAATCTATCGTGATTATATAATTGCGTGAAAGTACTTATTTTTGGCAACATGTCCCAGCGTAGGACGGTAAGCAGTTAATATTATTATACAATATATATTTTTGTAATAAACAGTTAGAAATTAAATATCGCAGAGTAACAAATTCTGATTGAATGAGAATATAAAAAATGCGTCCGTTTGAGATACCTATTTTCAGCGAATTTAACTATTATTCTTTTATTTCCAAATAGAGATACGAATCCATAGCAATTAGTATTAATTTCGAATCTACAATTGAATCGAAGGTTCATTAAGATTTATAGAACTTGCAAAAATTACCATAACTTCAAAATTTTGATTCCTACGTCTCGATTTAAAGTTTTCGCACATAATGAAATGTATTAAAATATCGTGTCGATAATGCCAAAGAACCGTCTGAACTTTCTATCATAATCGATCTCGATCACTTAACATCTTGAATCTTTCACCCTGATTTAAACTGTTACGTCCCACCAAAACATAAAGTTCAAAGCTTAAAACTGTTACGTGTTATAAATGTCGAATCATACTCGAAGGTTGAAACGGTTTTTCGGTATTATCTATACGACATGTTAATATATTTCATTATTCAGAAATGACATTTAAGAAACATATAAAATCGTTCAAATTATCATTGATTTGGAGGACACTCAAGGCAAATGATTTTAGAAGAAAGATATCAAAAACATAAATAACCTTTAGCAAACGCCAGTGAAAAACTCAAGTACGTCTTCTATTTATAATAATATCAAATAACATGAAGCATATTTTAATGCTGTTGATAGAAATACCATAAATTGTATTTCTATTAAGATTGAAGATAGAAAATTTTTTAATTACCTTGAAAAAATATTAATATTTAAATACTTCTCAATATCTATTCCGTGGTTTGGAATTCGCTCATAAGTTTGATTACACTATCTAATTAGAATAGAATCATGATTTCTATTCTTAACAGAGGTATCTGTTTTCCAGGTTCCCAGGGGCTCTCCTGGGCACGCGCCTGGGGTCGGATTTTCAGATCTTGTCGTTTTATTTTCGCTATGGATATGGCGTAGTCTCTGGGACACACAATGCCGGCAATGGCTGGCATGCCTTTCCGGTTAGTTTTCATTCTTGATATTACGTCAGGTACTTATCTGCAATTTTAATACGCAGAATGCAATGTCCATTCCCCTCTCGAATTGATGTTTCATGGCGCTGTTCGTGAATTATTTCTCACTTGTATTGACTTACGTACCATCGTTTAAAGTTGCACTTCTATTCCATCCTACATTACGATAAATTTGACATTTCGATTCAGATATTCATCGCATTGATTCCTTATTATATCAAAAATCGAGTGCGGACCATTATATGTTTATGAGAAACCTGAAAGCGCAACATGTTCATTATTACACATTAATACACCTAGACTTATCGCAAATATCTAGCAAATTTTACTTCGTGTAGTATTTTACTTAATGCACATATAATACGAATGGAATAACAGAATAATAATGAAATAGTTAAGAAATAAAACTAGTGGCAAGCATTCGGGCTAACATCGCGAATAGTCCAATTGCTTATAGCCTGCCTTATCTGTAATTTTAATATGCAGAATGCACTTTCCTTTGCTTCCTCGAATTGATGTTTCATAGTGGTGTTCCTGAACTATTTCTCAATTCTAATGACTTACGTACCATCGTTTAAAGTTGCATTTCTATTCCATCGTACATTATAATAAATTTGACATTTCGATTCTGATATTCATCGCACTGATTCTCTATTATATCATAAATCGAGTGCAGACTTTTATATATTTATGAGAAATCTGAAAGAGAAATAATGTTCATTATTACACATTAATACACCTAGACTTATCGCAAATATCTAGCAAATTTTACTTCGTGTAGTATTTTACTTAATGCACATATAATACGAATGGAATAACAGAATAATAATGAAATAGTTAAGAAATAAAACTAGTGGCAAGCATTCGGGCTAACATCGCGAAGAGTCCAATTGCTTATAGCCTGCGGTATGTATTGAGTATAAATATATTAATAGTATATATTAAAAACATAAATTAGCGTAAATATACGCAGTGCTTTCATAAAAAAACCGCACTACAATTAACATATGCTATATATAGAATTGCTTGTTTCTTCTTCCAGCAACGCTAACCATGGTCGTAGTCGGTACAGTCTATGGATGGACAACGATTTCTCTTCCTTATCTAATATCCGGAACCGGTGGCGTGCCGCTAACGTTAACACCCGACGAATCTTCGTGGATGGTTTCTTTGACAGTACTTGGTTCAATGTTCGGTTCACTTCTGGCTGCCCAGTTGGCCGATCGCATCGGTCGTAAAGACTGCCTCCTTCTAAGCAGCACAATATGCACCATTGGCTGGTTCACCATCTGCGTAGCAACGTCCGTGCCAATGCTATATATTGCTCGAGTGCTTCTCGGTATAGGCGTTGGTATTGCCCGCACGATAAATCCCATGTTCGTGTCAGAAGTCGCCGACATAAACATCAGAGGAACCCTAGGTACTATAATCGCAGTAAACGTATATGCCGGGGCACTGGTAACCTGCGCCCTAGGAATCTGGCTAACTTACAAGTACCTCCTGGTGGTTCTTATATTAATATCGTTTACATCCATCGTGTCGAACATGTGCTTCCCCGAAACTCCGTATTTCTTGGCCGCAAGAGGTAAAAACAAGCAAGCATGCAAGTCGATTGCCTATTACAAAGGCATTGTAGATCCTGAAAGAGTGAAAATCGAACTACGTGATCTACGCGCACAAACCAGATACGAATTACACCCAAAATCCAGATACGAATTACACCAACAATCCAGTAGCCTTTTACATTCACAACCCGGAAGCGATTTACCCTCACAATCAAGACGCGAGCGATTTACCTCCACAACCCAGAAGCGACTTCCCCTCACAATCAAGACGCGATTTAACCCCACAGTCCAGTAGCGATTTACCTTCACAACCCAGAAGCGACTTACCCTCACAATCAAGACGCGAAGCACACTCAGACTCTTTTTGGGAAGTAGTAGACACAGAACCCATGTCCGCACCATCCAGTACCGATTCACTCTCACAGCCTACATCCGTAATACACACAGACGTTATATGCGACGTACACCAGCAACCCACGGGCGAATTACACCGACCATCCGCAAGCGAAATACACCGACCATCCACAAGCGAAATAAACCAACCATCCACAAACGAAATAAACCCAGACGAAATATGCGAAATACAATCGCGATCCACAAGCGATTTACGCATCCAATCCAGTGTGGATAAATCCAGCGATTTCCAATCCAGTGTGGATTCACGAGAATCGACGGACATAGATGAGATATACATGGATGGAACTGAATATACCTGTATGACCAAGCTGCAAACAATACTACATCAAAGCAACAGGAAAGCTCTCATTATCATGCTTGGAATGATCATGGCACAACAACTTAGCGGGAACTTCATCACTACGCAGTATCTGGAAGTGTTGTTGAACAAAACAACGATCGTTATCGATCCACAGGAAGCGTCGGTATTGGTCCAGTTTTTTAGCCTTGCATCTGGCACTTTAACCATCATAACAGTGGAATTGATTGGAAGAAGAACTTTTTTGCTTATATCCACGGCTGGATCATGTTTAACATTGAATATTTTAGCAACTTATCTTTTGTTAGTTGAACATAAGTATAACATTTCCAACGCCTCTATTGTTCCAGTTATCGACTTAATTATATATCAAATAGTGTTTCAACTTGGTTTAGGTACGTTATCCAATGTTCTCCTATGCGACTTATTTCCTACGGAACTAAAAGGTTTTGTTGGTGCCATCATTGTAATTTTCGATGGTATAATTGGTTTTACCGTGTCGAAACTGTATCAAGTCATTACCGATAATGTAGGATCGTATGCGATTTACTTTATCTTCACTACATCATGCTTCTTGGCATATATTGCGATGTACCTATGGATACCGGAAACAAAAGGAAAAACGTATCGCGAGATTAAAGTGATTCTAGTTGGTGAAAATTTGAATTCACCGAATGAAGAAATTCGAACCGATGAAATGGATAGTCGTGAAATATGACGGGAGAAAATGCACTGACAATCCATAGCACGGTGTCTCCATACTCGGAATATTTTATTTCTCATTTTTATTAGTATAACGATAAAGATCTACAATTTTATCACGATATGCAATTTTATTAGTATAACGATAAAGATCTACAATTTTATCACGATATGCAATTTTTGTAGTAACGTAGTTTTATTTGTTTGTACGTGTAATTTCAGAAATGTGTTTAACAAAGCTCATGGTCATTTACAAACATATGTATTGGATAAATTGACTTGAATTGAACTTAGAGAATTTTATGTTCTCAAACTAAACTTGTTATCCATTTCATAATACGAACAATGTGACAATATCAATTAACTCGAGATAACTGAACAAGAGTTTACAAAAGTAAGAAAAGTAATATATTAAAAAATGACAAGGTGACATAATACTGACAAGAACAATTCTCTATATTTCAGCTGTTATCTATGCTGCTTTTTTTTGTTTGCAATATATAACATATGTATATCACATACACATATGCTAATATTGTCACAATAAACAGCAGGTATGCTGAAAAAGTCAATATTTATGCTAAAAATAATGTAATATAATTAACATAACACATTGCTAATAAGTACTTAAATTACATTGTGTTTGTCGCTGATAAGCATATGTATATACATATACAATTATATATGTGTAAGACATGGTCTTTTCGGCGTTGTATTATAGTTATTACTAAAAAATTTTTGAATATGCTTCTTCGAATATTATAGTAATTACTGTATCATAACACCGCGATAAACACCTAGCCTTGTCCAGCAGAAATTCTATCGAACTGATGAATGTTATCTTCGGTAAATTATAGCTATAATAATAGTGTTCAGTTTAGAAATTTATAATGTTTCCTACTTTTAATATACGATAATTTACACGAAAAATTAAATATCGATAATTTTATAAATTTTTTTCTATCAACAATTATGTATTTATTGTATACCTTTAAACAATTATCTTATTAAAAAGCTACAAGAAACGTGGAATTACCATCTATATATAAAATCAAAAACAAGATTTTAAATGATCTATTTTATTTAAGTTTTATTCTAAGATTATTTCAAAAATGGGAAAGACGCGCCTCATAAAGAATTATACTGCTTATCTACTTACACTACCTTATTTACTTAAACATTACTCTTAATTACGCATGTATAAATTAATTAAATATTGAAGTACTTATTAGGAACGGATTAATGCATCTAGGAAGCATTGCTTTTTAGCAGTAAAGCTACTCTACATAACCATTCACCAGACTCACAAACGTTCCATCTAGATCGTGTCCCATCAAATTTGAGAAACTCTACCTGATAGAACATCTAATTTAATTTCAATACTATAATTAGAAAACTAAAGGCGTTTTCGCAAGCCCTGCATAATACGTACAAATCCGAACATAATAAAGGCACAGAGTGGCTTCATAATTCTTACCGATCAAGAATATAAAGATTCCCTTAAACCTAGCTATAAAAAATGTAAAGGTTTCCTTATAAACCCAAATGCTATAATATTATAATATTATAATGTTATAAATTCAAATGCTGCATTGTGATCGCAACGTAACCGATGTTGTAACATAGAACAAAAATAACTAATAGACGAAGATGTGCAATTATTTTTGCTCATTTCAATTTTTATATTATAGGAAATATGTATCATATACTAGTTGGCATTCGATTGTTCTAACACTATAATTAGGATATTTCCTAGATATAATATGTACAAAAATATTATTGTTCCTATGGCAAAATATTTAAAAATAATTCGTTACACTTAAACATATAACAAGGAGAATTAGAAGTGTTTATGTGTTGAAATAATGTCGATTGTATGTAAAGGGGAAGTATCCTCAGAAGTATCCAGTATAGTTGTGGCAGTCGTGTAAATCGAACAAGTCAATACGAAATCCGCAAATCGCGAGATTCAGTGTAAAGATTTCTTACAGTTGTCCTTTTTTCGCGATAGATTACTACCCCAGGTCATTCGTGCATTTTTTAAATAATTATGAGTGAACTAAATCCTACAAATTGAATTATTGAAAATCTATCGTGATTATATAATTGCGTGAAAGTACTTATTTTTGGCAGCATGTCCGAGAGTACAACGGTAAGTATTTAATATTATTATATGATAAATATTTTTGAAATAAACGGCTAGAAATTAAATATCGCCGAATAACAAATCCTAAATTCTAATTCAACGAAAATATAAAAAATGGCGTCTGTTTGAGGTACCTATTTTCAGCGAATTTAACTATTATTCTTTTATTTCCAAATAGAGATTGGAATCCATAGCGATTAAAGTTTTGATTCCTACGTCTCTATTTAAAGTTTTGGCACATAATGAAATGTATTAACATATCGTGTCGATATTTAAAAGTCACAATAATCTTAAATCTTTGACCTTGTGTCTTGATCGATCGTGATCATTTTAAAATTTTGAATCTTTCACCCTGATTTAAACCGTCACGACCCACCAACACATAAAGTTCAAAGCTTAAAACCGTTACGTCCTATAAATATCGAATCACATTCGAAGGTGCAAACTGTTCTTTGGTATTATCTGTACGACATGTTAATATATTTCATTATTTAGAAAAGATATTTAAGAAACATATAAAAACATTACAAATTATCATTGATATGGAGGACACTCAAAGGAAAAGATTGTACAAGAAAGTTTTCAAAAGCACAAATAACCATTAGCAAACGTCAGTGAAAAACTCAAGTACGTCTTTTATCTTTAATAACATCAAAGAACATCAAGAATATTTCAATGTTGTTGACAGAAATGTCATAAATTGTATTTCAATTAAGATAGGAGAAAGAAAAAATGTTGAAATAATGTTAATATTTAAATACTTCTTGACATCTTTTCCGTGGTTTGGAATTCGCTCATAAGTTAGATTACACTATCTAATTAGAATAGAATTATGATTTCTATTCTTAACAAAGGTGTCTGTTTTCCAGGGTCCCAGGAACACTGCTGTGCACTCGCCTGAGGGCGAAGGTTTAGATCCTGATGGATCATCTCCGCAAGGGAAATGTCCTAGTCCCTGCATCTTACAAAGCCGGCAATATCTAGCATGTATTTCTGGTTAGTTTTCACTCTTGATATAACGTGAGGTACTTATCTGCAATTTTAATACGCAAATTGCAATTCCCTTTCCCCCCTCGAATTGATGTTTCATAGTGATGTTCTTAAATTATTTCTTACTTGTATCGACTTGCGTACAATCGTTTAAAGTTGCACTTCTATTCCATCCTACATTACGATAAATTTGACATTTCGATTCAGATATTCATCGCACTGATGCTTTATTATATCATAAATCGAATGCGAACTTACATATATTTATGAGAAATCTGAAAGCGAAATAATGTTCATTATTACACATTAATACATCTAGGCTTATCGCAAGTCTTATACAAATTTTACTTCGTGTGGTATTATACTTCATGCAGTAGTACTTTACTCAATGCACAAATAATGCGAATGGATTAACAGATTAATAATACAATAGTTAGGAAATAAAACTAGTGAAAAGCATTTGAGTTAACATTGCGAGGAGTCCAATTACTTATAGCCTGCGGTATGTATTAATTAGAAATATATTATGAGTATATATTAAAAATATAAATTTGCGTAAATATACGCAGTGTTCTTATAATACAATCGCACTACAATTAACATATGCTATATATAGCATTACTTGTTTCTCATTCCAGCAACCCTAACCATGGTCATGGTCGGTACAGTCTACGGATGGACAACGACTTCTCTTGTCCATCTATCAACCGGGACCGCTGACGTGCCGCTAAGGTTACGACGCGTGGAACATTCATGGGTGATTTCTATCACAATAATTGGTTCAATCTTCGGTTCACTTCTGGCTGCCCAGTTGGCCGATCGCAGGGGTCGTAGATACTGCCTCCTTGTATGCAGCACAATATTCACCGTAGGTTGGTACATCATGTATGAAGCAACTTCCGTGCGATTGCTATACTTTGGTCGGCTGTTTCTCGGTATAGGCGTTGGTATTGCCCGCACGATAACTCCCATGTACGTGTCAGAAGTCGCCGACATAAACATCAGAGGAACCCTAGGTACTATAATCGCAGTGGACGTATATACCGGAACAATGATAACCTGCGCCCTAGGAATCTGGCTGACGTACAACTCACTCCTGCTGGCTCTTGTAATACTATCCTTTATATCCTTCTTCCCGAACACCTGTTTCCCCGAAACACCGTATTTCTTGGTAGCAAAAGGACTAAAGGAGGAAGCATCCAAGTCCATAGCATATTACAAAAATATCACAGATCCTCAGAGAGTGGAAATCGAACTACGTGCTCTACGCACAGAAGCCAGATACGAATTACACCCACAATCCAGATGTGAATTAAACCAACAATCCAGAAGCGATTTACACTCACAATCCACAAACGATATACACCGGCCATCCACACGCGAAATGCACCAACCATCCACAAGCGAAATACACTCAGAACCCACAAGCGAAATACACCAGCCATCAAGAAGCGAAATACGCGTATCATCCGCAAGCGAAATATACCGACCATCCACAAGCGAAATACGCCGACCATCCACAAGCGAAATAGACCGACCATCCACAAGCGAAATACACCGACCATCCACAAGAAAAATACACCGACCATCCACAAGCGGAAAACACTCACAATCCACAAGCGAATTACACCGACCATCCACGAGCGAAATACACCGACCATCCACAAGCCAAATACACCGACCATCCACATGCGAATTATACTCACAATCCACAAGCGAGTTACACCGATCATCCACAAGCGAAATATACCGACCGTCCACAAGCCAGATACACCGACAATCCACAAGCCACATACATCGTCCACCCACAAGTCAAATACACCGATCATCCACAAGTCAAATACACCGACCATCCACAAGTCAATTACACCCAGAAACCATAAGCGAAATACACCAATCATCCACAAGCGAAATACACCAACGATCCACAAGCGAAATACACCCAGGACCCACAAGCGAAATACACCCAGGAACGAGAAGCGAATTACAATCGCGATCCAGAAGCGATTTACGCACAGAATTCAATGTGGATTCACAAGGGTCGACAGACTCAGATGAGACATACATGGATGGAACTGAATATACCTGTATGACCAAGCTGCAAGTAATACTACATCGAAACTACAGGAAAGCTCTGTATATCATGCTTGGCTTGACCATGGCACAACAACTTAGCGGAAACTTCATCACTACGCAGCATCTGGAAGTGTTGTTAAGGAAAACAACGATCGTTATCGATCCACACGAAGCGACGATTTTGGTCCTGTTTGTCAGCTTTGTATCTGGCAGTTTAATCTCCTTCGCATTGCAATTCGTAGGAAGAAGAACACTTTTGCTTCTCTCTACGGGTGGGACGAGTATTACATTGATTATTTTAGCAATTTATCTAGTGTTATTTGGAAATCTGCTTGAGGCTTCCAACGTCTCTATTATTCCAGTTATCGACTTAATTATATATCAAGTATTGTTTGAAATTGGTTTAGGTACGTTACCCAATGTCCTCCTATGCGACTTATTTCCTGCGGAACTAAGAGGCTTTGTTAGTGTCATCAATGTCACATTCGATGCTATAATTGGTCTTATCGTGATGGTACTGTATAAAGTATTTGTAGATAATTTAGGGTCGTATACGATTTACTTTATCTTCGCGACATCATGCTTCTTGGCATTCCTGATGGTGTTCATATGGGTACCGGAAACAAAAGGAAAAACATATAACGAGATTGAAGCGCTTCTAGCTGGTGAAAATTTGAATTCTTTGAATGAAGAAGTTCGAACCGATGAAATGGATGTTCGTAGAATATGACAGGAAAAATTGCACCGTACGTCCGCGGCACGGTGTCTACATACTCGGAATATTTTATTTCTCATTTTTATTAGTATAACGATAAAGATCTACAATTTTATCACGATATGCAATTTCTGTAGTAACAGAGTTTTATACGTTTCTAAGTGTAATCTTAGAAATGTGCCTAACAAAGCTGGTGGTCATTTACAAACATATGCATCGTATAAATTGACTTGCATTGAACTTAAAGGAACACACGTTCTCAAACTAAAGTTTTTATCCATTTCATAACACGAACAATGTAA
>NT_178889.1:0-317 GCF_000188095.3 Bombus impatiens | reverse complement strand
TGCATTTGCAGTGTAAAATGGTGTTCAACGAGCGCTTAAACGTTGAATTATCTCAAACGGGAGGGAAATGACGGCAACATTTCATTAAAATCGACGAAATCTTCGCGATTTGTGAGCTATTTTGCTTGTTTCGACGCTTACACGGTAGTGCATTGCATTTGCAGTGTAAAATGGTGTTCAACGAGCGCTTAATCGTCGAAATATCTCCAACGGGAACGAAATGACACTTAATTTTCTTCAGAATCGACGACATTTTGGGATTTTGCGAGTTATTTTGCTTCCTTCGACGCTTAAACGGTAGTGCATTACATTTGCAG
>NT_178888.1:0-334 GCF_000188095.3 Bombus impatiens | reverse complement strand
CGTTGAGTGGCTTTATGTGCTTTTTGTTGTAACCCGTTGAGTGGGTTTATGTGCTTTTTGTTGTAACCCATTAAGTGGGTTTATGTGCTTTTGGTTGTAATCCGTTGAGTGGGTTTCTGTGCTTTCTGGGTGTAATGCACCCAGCGTGGCAATATGATCCAACAAACTGAGATTCACCAGTGTACGAAATCGAAAATGATCTGTTGTGTCATTACGGTCTGACTGGCGACTCACAGAACGCACCTAACACCTTGAATACAAATTATAACACTACAAACTCTTATTCCCTTTTATTTTTCTGTTGTCAAACCTCCGAACGAAACTTCGTTATTGC
>NT_178887.1:0-490 GCF_000188095.3 Bombus impatiens | reverse complement strand
TCCGCACCGCGCTTGATGAATCTTCACCAAGCACCACCGACGTTCCCGACAACGATACTTCCGGGGCCGAGGTGTTTAACGACACTTCCGGAAGCAAGATCCGCGACACTTCCTGGGTCCTGAATTTCACCTGGAAATCGCTCGGCATCGACGAGGAAGACGGCGATCTAGACTACAAGGAAGACAACGTGCCATCCAGGCAACGGCCCTTGGGCCGCATCGCCAAGTTCACCCTGGGGACGACAGCATCATCCGGACGGCTGTTGTTCACACGGCAAGGAGCATCTTGGATCGAGGTGCCACGCAGCTCGTCCTACGCTCCTGGGCGAGTCAGACGCCCGACGTCTGCGCAAAATAATAGAGAGTGAACAACTAGACGACGGGATGCCTTCTCAATTCTACGGGATCTGAAAAGCCTCGCCACTCACGCAATATCAGACGAATTACTCCGGACTCTCTGGGAAGGCCGACTCCCGGTGTACGTGCAACG
>NT_178886.1:0-226 GCF_000188095.3 Bombus impatiens | reverse complement strand
CGTTATATGGGATCACGTTATAACGTATTGCGTTATATTTTATGACGTTTTAGCGTATTGCGTTATATGGGATGACGTTGTAACGTATTACGTTATATGGGACGACGTTATAACGTTTAATGTTATATGGTATAACGTTATAACGTATTACATATATGGGATTACGTTTTAACGTATTACGTTTTATGATATGACGTTATAACCTATTACGTTCTATGGGACGACG
>NT_178885.1:0-413 GCF_000188095.3 Bombus impatiens | reverse complement strand
TATTTTCCTCCCCTGCCCCACCCCGTTCTACTGACGTCCATTGACAATTATCTCATACATCCATATAACGAGCTAGCCATTCCGATTGGTCACTTTCTTATGGTGCACCTGTTTTAGCCGATACGATCTGATACTAGTTGTTCTCAGTTTGCAAAATTCCTCCCTTACGATATTTCGAGAGTTACTGAACGAAAATCGGTAATATCTAATGACAAATTAACTAGCTTCTTGTTCCTTTAAGTGGCCATCGTTATACTTACTAGTTTTTTAAATTCCTTTTGTGAAGCGAATTTTTACTATCTAAATAAAGGGAGAAATACTTGGAACTTCTTAGAAATGTATTTCTTTCTATAACTGCACATATAAGGTTCTATTCACTTAAACAATTAACGGAACATTACTGTACTGCTTGA
>NT_178884.1:742-1608 GCF_000188095.3 Bombus impatiens | reverse complement strand
TATAGTTCGCCCGATATCTCTTAGGCCTTTCGTCCACGATACTACATATGTAATACCCAAATATGAAATTTGTATTATTTAAGTGTACCAAAATGTTGGGAATTCCTGTGTGGACACTTATAACGTTTGCTTTAGGAAGTTGAAGAAAACTACATTTATGACGTGAATTTTGTAATAAGCCTCCCGCTCTATGGGAAAGTCATATTGTGAAAGCCATCTAAACAAGTAAACAAGTATGTATTGTTTAAATATTATTGCTTTTATTATACTCACAAAAACAGAAATAATGTGGTGTTAATACAATGAGTCATAAAATGTTCAAATGCGTTGCGTCAAAATTTTTCTGACAAGTTTTATATTTATAAAAGCTTTGTCTTGTTTTAATTACATAAATACATGGCAGATTGAAAATTGCAAATTTAATATAATTGTTTTACGGATTCAACAGTTTTCCCTTAGGTGGAATAATTACTTAATGCATACTGCTTGTGCTTTTGATAAGCTGAGAACAGAAGAAGATCTCGTTGATGTAAATTTAAGCTGCGAAGGAAAAAGGAATAAGAGCAGACAAACTGTTATTATCTGCTTGTAGTACATATTTTAGAAAACTGCTATCATCTGCATGTAGTACATATTTTAGAGATTTATTTAAGGTAAAGTGAAATTAAGAATTTAATAATTTGTTACTGTTAACATATATTTTATAAATGGTTCTTATTCTATTTTACGAAAATCCATGCCAGCATCCTGTTATAGTATCTCGTAATGTAAAATTCGATGATTTGGATGCATTGGTTGATTTTATGTACCAGGGTGAAGTAAATGTGGTTCGGGAACAATTGGCTAGTTTTTTAACAACTGCAGAA
>NT_178884.1:0-649 GCF_000188095.3 Bombus impatiens | reverse complement strand
TGATTAGATATTTTCTGCTTAAATTAAAATAATACACTTGTATCACGTTAAACTGTATTTCGGGATGACATTTTTACATTAACGTTATTGTTTTTGTATTCGTAATGACGCAATTTTATTTGATACTAGTGCATCAAAACAATAATTAAAAGTCAATAGAACTTGTTCATATATTTGATTTGAATGTAATTTAATATATTAATTATACAAAATTTATATTCCATATACATATACATTTATTTAGTTACTATTCTCTGCTTATTTCATACGAATTTCATAGTCGACAGTCTACTTTATCTATTATGTGTGTAACTTAAAATGATTGGAATAATTATTTTTGCATCAACATTAACGTACGTGCCAAATAATACGTGCAGTACACCTTCATACGCTATTGATTATTTCCTGTAAATGAAGAATTTTAATTTAATGTACAAAATAAATGAAATTTTGCATTAAAATTGTCGCACATATATTCAAAAATTAATTGGATTAAAGTATTTTAAAAAATTCTTAGAATGTAAGGCCAACGTAAGATTTAACGCGGAACTAGTTCCCATTTTCGCGCGTAAGACTACGTCATAAAGACAGTGGAGGGGGTCTAGGAAGCGGACTTCGGACGCGCAGCGTAGACTTCCCTTAGTCATCT
>NT_178883.1:4027-4345 GCF_000188095.3 Bombus impatiens | reverse complement strand
CATATGACGTTATACCATCTACCGTAATGCGCTATAACGTTATACCACATATGGTCATACGTTATAACGTTATACCATATAAGTAATAAGTTATAACGTTATATCATATGACGTTATACCATATAACGCAATACGCTATAACGTTATATCACATGACGCTATACCATCTACCGTAATACGCTATAACGTTATAGCATATAACGTCATACGTTATAACGTTATACCATATAGCGTAATACGTTATAACGTTATACCATATAACGTAATACGTTATAACGATATACCATATAACGTAATACGTTATAACGTTATATCATA
>NT_178883.1:0-350 GCF_000188095.3 Bombus impatiens | reverse complement strand
ATACGTTATAACGTTATATCATATGACGTTATACCATCTACCGTAATGCGCTATAACGTTATACCATATACGGTCATACGTTATAACGTTATATCATATAACGTGATTCGTTATAACCTTATACCATATGACGTTATACGATACATATAACGTAATACGTCATAACGTTATACCATATGACGTTATACCATATAACGTAACACGTTATAACGTTATACCATATAACGTCATACGTTATATCGTTATACCATATGACGTTATACCATATAACGCAATACGTTATAACCTTATATCATTTGACGCTATACCAACTACCGTAATACGCTATAACGTTATACCATATAACGTCA
>NT_178882.1:0-426 GCF_000188095.3 Bombus impatiens | reverse complement strand
TAGACGCCACTTCCGCAACATTCCCAATAGAATCCGGCATACCCCAAAGTAATGTCCTCGGACCCCTATTGTACTCCATCTACACTGCCGACTTACCTGTATCAAACGAGATAACAATAGCGACATTTGCAGACGACACAGCGCTATTAGCTACCCACGCAGACCCGGTAATTGCCTAATCCACTCTCCAGCGAATTCTCGACTCCATGGAAAAGTGGTTTCATAAATGGGGCTTCAAAATTAACGAAAAAGATCCTCACATGTAACCTTCACGCTCCGAAAACAAACCTGCCCCCAAGTCACCATCAACACAACAATTCCTAGCAAGGACTCAGTCAGATACCTGGGCATGACACTGGACAAGAGACTAACGTGGAAAAAATACATCTCAGATAAAACGAAGCAACTAAAGGACAAACTAAAAAA
>NT_178881.1:798-39270 GCF_000188095.3 Bombus impatiens | reverse complement strand
GTATACTGGCCATTCAACCACGCATACTGGCCATTAATCCATGTATACTGGTTATTCGTTCACGGATTCCCGCAGTGCATCCACGGATTGTAGTAGTTGATACACGAATTCTCGTTGTTAGTACACGAATTCTGGTTCTTGATACACGAATTCTCGTTGTTCATACACAAATTCTGGTTGTTCTCGATATTTTTGCAAGAATCGTCGTAATTTATCTGATAATTCTCGTCATTCATAAACGAATTCTCGAAGTTTGTGCACATACTTTCCCCAATTGACCACGAAATGTACCCATTCAACCACGCATACTGGCCATTCAACCACGCATACTGGCCATTAATCCATGTATATTGGTTATGTATACTGGTTATGGCACCATCGCCAAATCTTGTCAAACTGACGTGGCCTTCAACGAGTTAGTATTATATTATGTTGGTCTACATCCAATGAAACGTGAAATCCACCTAGTTTGTTCGATACATAAGTATAAATAGAAAGTAATTTCTTTGTTATTTCATATATTTTTTCGACCTTATTCGCCGAGAGACGCGTTCACGATGTAATGACAGTCGTAATTTCTCGCCTCGATATGCTAATCGACGCCACGAATCAGCCGATCGCCAATTTCGGTTAAAATAATAGGGGTGGCTTGAATGACATTCATACTGAGTTAACAATTACAATATCACCATTTCCTTCCAACAATCTTTGAAGAATATAAATGCTATGAACGTTATGTGTAATAAATGTAGAAATTGTTTTTAGCAAAGCGTTATTCGGTGACGACGATGTCGGAAAGGAAAACTAGTGATGGGTAGTAAATAAAGTAATAATTTCAAAACGATTGAAATAAATTATATAATTCTATCATTCACAGTAAATATACGACAGGTAACAACAAATAGCACTAAGTATTACACATTTAAGCGCTATCTGTATTTGATAATATCGAATACATACTTATATAAAGATTAATTAAAAAGAGAGATAAAATATTTTACATGACTATCCTTGTGCTTATGTTTTGTTCCTATTGTATGTCTTCATAAATTCAAAACTATTTTCTTTGAACCACAATTTTCCCTTATTTAATACCGAATTCTTGTTGTTTGTCAAAGAATTCTCGCCGTTTTTCCACGAATTCTCGGAATGTGGCCACAAATTCATCCCATTTAACCAAGAATTGTCCTCATTCTGGCACACATACTGGCTATACGACCACGCATACTGGCCATTCAACCAGGCATACTGGCCATTCCACCATACATACTGGCCATTCAACCACGTATACTGGCCATTCAACCACGCATACTGGCCATTAATCCATGTATATTGGTTATGTATACTGGTTATGGCACCATCGCCAAATCTTGTCAAACTGACGTGGCCTTCAACGAGTTAGTATTATATTATGTTGGTCTACATCCAATGAAACGTGAAATCCACCTAGTTTGTTCGATACATAAGTATAAATAGAAAGTAATTTCTTTGTTATTTCATATATTTTTTCGACCTTATTCGCCGAGAGACGCGTTCACGATGTAATGACAGTCGTAATTTCTCGCCTCGATATGCTAATCGACGCCACGAATCAGCCGATCGCCAATTTCGGTTAAAATAATAGGGGTGGCTTGAATGACATTCATACTGAGTTAACAATTACAATATCACCATTTCCTTCCAACAATCTTTGAAGAATATAAATGCTATGAACGTTATGTGTAATAAATGTAGAAATTGTTTTTAGCAAAGCGTTATTCGGTGACGACGATGTCGGAAAGGAAAACTAGTGATGGGTAGTAAATAAAGTAATAATTTCAAAACGATTGAAATAAATTATATAATTCTATCATTCACAGTAAATATACGACAGGTAACAACAAATAGCACTAAGTATTACACATTTAAGCGCTATCTGTATTTGATAATATCGAATACATACTTATATAAAGATTAATTAAAAAGAGAGATAAAATATTTTACATGACTATCCTTGTGCTTATGTTTTGTTCCTATTGTATGTCTTCATAAATTCAAAACTATTTTCTTTGAACCACAATTTTCCCTTATTTAATACCGAATTCTTGTTGTTTGTCAAAGAATTCTCGCCGTTTTTCCACGAATTCTCGGAATGTGGCCACAAATTCATCCCATTTAACCAAGAATTGTCCTCATTCTGGCACACATACTGGCTATACGACCACGCATACTGGCCATTCAACCAGGCATACTGGCCATTCCACCATACATACTGGCCATTCAACCACGTATACTGGCCATTCAACCACGCATACTGGCCATTAATCCATGTATATTGGTTATGTATACTGGTTATGGCACCATCGCCAAATCTTGTCAAACTGACGTGGCCTTCAACGAGTTAGTATTATATTATGTTGGTCTACATCCAATGAAACGTGAAATCCACCTAGTTTGTTCGATACATAAGTATAAATAGAAAGTAATTTCTTTGTTATTTCATATATTTTTTCGACCTTATTCGCCGAGAGACGCGTTCACGATGTAATGACAGTCGTAATTTCTCGCCTCGATATGCTAATCGACGCCACGAATCAGCCGATCGCCAATTTCGGTTAAAATAATAGGGGTGGCTTGAATGACATTCATACTGAGTTAACAATTACAATATCACCATTTCCTTCCAACAATCTTTGAAGAATATAAATGCTATGAACGTTATGTGTAATAAATGTAGAAATTGTTTTTAGCAAAGCGTTATTCGGTGACGACGATGTCGGAAAGGAAAACTAGTGATGGGTAGTAAATAAAGTAATAATTTCAAAACGATTGAAATAAATTATATAATTCTATCATTCACAGTAAATATACGACAGGTAACAACAAATAGCACTAAGTATTACACATTTAAGCGCTATCTGTATTTGATAATATCGAATACATACTTATATAAAGATTAATTAAAAAGAGAGATAAAATATTTTACATGACTATCCTTGTGCTTATGTTTTGTTCCTATTGTATGTCTTCATAAATTCAAAACTATTTTCTTTGAACCACAATTTTCCCTTATTTAATACCGAATTCTTGTTGTTTGTCAAAGAATTCTCGCCGTTTTTCCACGAATTCTCGGAATGTGGCCACAAATTCATCCCATTTAACCAAGAATTGTCCTCATTCTGGCACACATACTGGCTATACGACCACGCATACTGGCCATTCAACCAGGCATACTGGCCATTCCACCATACATACTGGCCATTCAACCACGTATACTGGCCATTCAACCACGCATACTGGCCATTAATCCATGTATATTGGTTATGTATACTGGTTATGGCACCATCGCCAAATCTTGTCAAACTGACGTGGCCTTCAACGAGTTAGTATTATATTATGTTGGTCTACATCCAATGAAACGTGAAATCCACCTAGTTTGTTCGATACATAAGTATAAATAGAAAGTAATTTCTTTGTTATTTCATATATTTTTTCGACCTTATTCGCCGAGAGACGCGTTCACGATGTAATGACAGTCGTAATTTCTCGCCTCGATATGCTAATCGACGCCACGAATCAGCCGATCGCCAATTTCGGTTAAAATAATAGGGGTGGCTTGAATGACATTCATACTGAGTTAACAATTACAATATCACCATTTCCTTCCAACAATCTTTGAAGAATATAAATGCTATGAACGTTATGTGTGATAAATGTAGAAAGTGTTTTAGCGAAGCGTTACTCGGTGACGATGATGTCGGGAAGGAAAACTAGTGATGGGTAGCAATTAAAGTAATAATTTCAAAACGATTGAAATAAACTATATAATTCTATTATTCACAGTGAATACACGACAGGTAGCAACAAATAACACTAAGTATTACACACTTAAGCACTACTTATTATTAGATAATATCGAGTACATACTTATACAAAGATTAATTGGAAAGGGAGATACTTATCTTACACGACCATACCCTATGTAAATACATATGTTTATGTTTCGTTCCCACTGTATGCCATCATAGACCTATAGCTCAAACCTATAGCTGCATCGTGAACTTTCTTCTCCATGGTACCAGCAGCTTGTATCTATAACTGTACACTCGCCATTTGGCCACGGATACTCGCCATTTGAAAGTGGATCCTCGACGTCCGACCATGGATTCTCGCCATTTATCGAAGATTGTTCGATATTTGAAAAAGATTCTTCGTAGTTTATTGCAACAAATTCGCCATTTATGCACGAATTCTGCAGATTTACCCACGAATTTCCAAAATTAGTACCTAAATCCTCCCCACTTGACCACGATATGTATCCATTCGACCACACGTACTTGCCATTCATCGATGGATAATTTTCGTGGATGAACGGATGCTCGCGATTCATCCACCCATACTCGCCATTTGGGCACGGATACTCGCTATTCTCCCGCGTATTCTCGCCGTGAGTACTCGCATTCTCATCTTTGTTGCAGGAATTCTTCTTGTTCTTCTCGTTCATCCACGAATTCTCACTCACGCCAGTTGTCCACGAATGAACTTTCGTTATCGAGGAATGAGCCTCTTCGTCACTGGTTTTTGGCCGCCGTCTCATGGTGCTGCACCGCTTTGTTTTCTGCTTTCCCTCCGGAGCTAAATTTGAACAAAAATTGATTTTATTGTACATTAGTTACGAACAGACATTTAAATGATGACGATTTAGTGGTGAACAAGGACTCCAATGAATTTATTATATGATAACATATTAATGACGTGCATCATCGAATTGAAATGGAACAAAAATGCGCGACATGAATTTTATGAATGGTTTATTAAAAGACGTTACTTTCTTGTTAGAGAATGATAAACTCGTAGTTTGAACGACACGATGATTGACCCAAACTACTGATGGTTTGTGTCAAAATATTGATAGCAACAAATTTACATCTAAATACACATAACCGTGAATAAACCGTGAATATTTATGCATTTATTCCGCATACATGCTTTCTTTTTTGCAAAAATAAAAATTCCTAAACATTGCATACTAGTCGTAATACTAACATACTTGTCGTGGGGTTTTCTTTGGCAAGAACACGCGCTCTTAGCTGCTCTGGGACCACTACGCTGTTCTCCACGAGTCTCGAGGTGCCATCAGGATCTGAATCAGGTAGTGGAGCGCGAGGCATCATGTCCGAATGTTCTGGCTTGATTACTGTTCGTTTATTACAATCTGGATCGTACTCCGCCAGTAAATCGACCACTAAGCGCGTTATGTTCAATAAACTGCACACGTTATTTTCGAAAACGCGTCTATACAGGTCAGCAGATTGTGGCTTCTTGCTCTTGAAATCGTAGATGTTTTCGTAGCCAATAACCCTTTCGTCTTCTTAAAATGTTACTTCTTACTGAGTCAGCAATTGAAATATCACTATTTCCAACAGCTTTTTATTACTACAAGTGTCTACGAGTGTTGCGAATGACAAATATAGAATTGTTCGTATTGAAGAGCGTCTAGCAGTTGTGGCCTCACCGAGGAATTCTTATTAAGAAATGTTCTCGTACACGATGTCAAACTACTTATAAGTGTTTTCTCCCACGATTGGTCGCATTTAGGGTGGAGCCTTGGAATACTGTACAGAGAGTACTGTTGGAGTATTGTTCACCTATTCCATGGTTTACTAAAATGTAAACTCTAGTTACTCATTGTGTAAATGAAGGACCTCTGTAGTAAGAAAAATCTCTATTTCTTAGGGTTTATGACTTAAATGCGTTTCTTTGAAATAAAGTGGGACTGAGCAAATACGATTAAGCATTTGTTGACTACCTGTACCGAAGGATCGTTTGGATTGTATGGTGCGGTGAAGGGACGTAATATTTTCAATCATATTCAATCATTTCATATCATATCATTTTCAATCATTTTCGGGTATATATACAGGGTGGTTGGTAACTAAAATCTCTTTTTTTTAATTTTTTTTTTTTTAATTTTTCGTTATTTCGTCATAAACAAAACGTACAGAATATATCGTTGAAACGTGTAAAAGATGTTAGTAAACGGTATTTGCTCATTCTATATATAATAGTAAGGTATGTGCGCACTTGTTTTTTTTTTTTTTCTTTTTTTACAAAGGAGTTTATTGTGTCCAGAAAATACAGATTTTATGTACATTATTCCCAATAAACATGAATTTTTGTAATGGTATGTTAGACAAATGTACCGATACGCGGCGGTACGAGGTAGCCATGCTGTATTATGTGTCGGCGCTTTACATTTTTCGTTGTATGATGCAGTAATATGTGCGCACTTGTAACTTCAATTAGATGACTATAAAACAGCGTTTACGATTATGTTCTAAGCTGTGTTTATCATAATATTCGTAGATTACTCCTCAAAGATATGGATGCAAACATAATGCACCGTTAGATGCAAGATTTGTTCTCATTTTTCTTTTATTGATGTCCTAATACAAATGTTTAATCGTTCAATGGGGCACTTTTTGTTTCAGAGTATCTTCTATTCATCGGTTATATTCAAAATGCCCTAACTGTCAATTTTCATACAATTTTTACAATTGTAAGAACATCAAACGCTCCGGTCATCAATGACCACCGTGGCGTCACGGGAGAAACCGTGGCGTCACGGGAGAAACCGTGGCTAGTCTTATATGATCAACGTGGCAGTCAAAGTGTTAATGAATCCTGTATAGATCAAATACTATTTACTTCCCATCACACGATTGACATCTTCGTTTCCTTGAAACATTTTTTCCATTCAGTAGCTACAATATATTCGATCTTCTTCGAAAAAGGGGAAAACGACGAAAACCAATTTTCGACTCGACTGCAATACCTTGTAGGGCTCAGAAAAACATTGTTGGCTATTTTTTTGGATGGTACCATAAGAGAGCCAGGTTGTGTCTAGTGAGCGTCAAACGAGAACGTATCGTGACAGGAAGGGAACTGGTCCAACGTGATGCGAATATATGAATTTTTTATCTCATTTTAACAAAACCATCCTTGTAACCCAGTCCCGTGAACGTCATTCGCGCTGTATTGTTAAACTTTTCGGACTGTACGAATGTTATTGGTAACAAATGTCCTCGAAAATCGTCCTCGTAATATCGAATTACTGATACCGAACATTGTCCTGAAATGTTACCCGATTTAGCATAATCGTGATTGAACTAATATATGGGAGCAATATAACTAATCGAATATCCCATCAATTATAAATATGCTTTTACTGTTTATTTATTGCGAAAACTCGATTAAGTGGCGAGCATATCTGTTTGACACTGTTTGAATTATTGCACTCGCTTTTATCGAATGCCTTTTCGAAACATATTTTCATATTTTCCTAATGATACGTTAATAAAATCTAACTCTAGTCTAGTCTAATCTAGTCTAGTCTAGTCTAATCTAGTGTCAAGTCGTGAAACGATTGAGTGGTATTTATTACTTGTTTTGTCGATGTTGATTCCACTGTTTTCTTTAGTTTGATTTCATGTCAAATCGAACAAAATAGAATTGGAATTCCATTTAATCGCCGATTAATTGTCTCTCGATGATACAATACTTTCAGCGAAGGATTCATTCAGCGATCTCGTACGTAAGTGTAGCGTACAATAAATGCCATGAAAGTGATAGTTAGGATGAAAAATAAGAGAAATCGAAAGATGAGATTTTCGCGAGGGAACGCGGACGTTGAATTTTTATCTTCTTCAAGAATTATAAAACAATCTAGGCGCACGAGCGACGAGATAATAGCGCACAAAGCTGGCGTGGCCATTTTTTAAATTCATTAATTTTTTGTAAATTACGATGTTGTTTCTGCTAATTGTGACTTTAACCCGGAAAAATTATGTGTGCGGGCGCTCGCAACGAAAAGCCATTGTAACGTTTCGCAGGGTTCAACAGCGGAAAGAAGAATAAGGCCGCGTAAAGAACGCTTCTGAAAGGGAGGAAAAGGGGAATAGGAGGAGGAAAACAGTTAAAAACGGGACGGAGGGATGAAGAATGAGCGGGCAAGTGAGGTTAAGTTAATTAATCCAATTAAAAACGTAAGTGTTGAAAACAGATACATAGAGATCTGTCCGTTTTTTTCCATCGTTTTCTCTCGTATCTGGTTCAGGGAAAATATTATCGAGCTTGAAGAATGAAATTTTAACGAATTCTTCGTACTGGAAAAAGAATTTCTTTCGATACCTCGTTTTTTTGTTCGTGCACTTCTAGATCGATGGTCTGCTAAACATATTGTTTACTCTGGTATCTTCTATCTAATTCTAAAACTACGATATTCATATCGTTACCTTATCTTAAATATGAAAATATCGTTGCATTAAATTTTAAGGGAATTCGTTTGAAAATTTTACGACGATGTATAAATCTCCACGAATAAAAGTAGCTTTGTAGCTTAAAATTAAAACAATGGTTTTTCTTCTGTCGAAAATATTATGGAATTAGAAAATATTAAGGGAAGGGAATTACAAAGGGAACAGGTAAAAGTAAGAGAAGATGATGTGTATAAAGTTTGGTATATAGATATAATAAGCATGTAAATAACGAGGCAAAAAAGAAATGGACGAAGAAAATGAAATGTACGGGGATATAATTTCGCAAAGACATTTTAAGGGCTGGTTAAAGAAAACTAATATCGTTTTGTGCCACTCTTTTTATAGTAGTTACAAGTATCAAGGCGAATATTAATTTTAATCTCAATAATAATTCCATTGAATAATCTATAGATTGATTCGAATTTCGATTAAAACGTTATATGAATTGCATTATATACAAACACAGCCCATATGAAATTTCCATAGAAATATCTATTTTGGATCATTAAAAAATCAGCTTCCATCCTGTAGCATCGCATCGACGCGTTTTAGAGTTTTAAACGACTGCAGTTTCAAACAGAATCGCGTCGGCACGCCCCGTTCCTCCGAAACGTAAGCGAAAGCCATTATCTCGATATTTGTTAGGAATGGCTTATGAAATATTATAAGTCACCGACAGCTGCAGATGCAACATTTGCATGGCGTGCATATGGACGACGGCCTCATTTGGAAATAGGCAAATGGCCGTTTAGTCGACCGGTTACGTTCGTCGAATTACTAGATTTTAACGCTCATCGATCTATCGCATTAATTGGAATTTAACGAACCTCGCGGTTAAATGCTCGATGCCACTGGTTAAAATGTTCTTAACCACGGAATGTCTGCTGCCACGGGAAGATAAAAGCCACGATCAGGCCGAAAGATGATGGAAACAGCGACTCGGTGAAACGAGTTCCAGCCCGACTTCACAGTCCACGCGATTTCGTGCCATTTTTCACTCGCCGCGCATTAATCGAATTTCACGTTCCTATGGAATTTTGAATTATTACGTATGCCCGTAACATACGAAATTCTCTCCGATAATTAATGGTAGTTAATTGTTACGCTATTAAGGAAAAGATACATTGTCATTTGTCCCGATTTTCGGTAAACGTTAACTGCTCGATCTCGTCATTATTATTCATTTCGCTTGAATTTTCAATCGAACGAGAATAATAAAAAATAACACATGGAATAACTGTTAAAGTGCTATATGAAAAAGTTTAATAATTGAACCTCTCACACCACTAAATCGATCAATCGCTTTATCAATTTCAAAGAAATGCACGATTTATCTATCGTGAATTCCTACTGAGATTCGAAATAATCTATTTTGTTCGTTCTATGTATCGCAATGGATAGCTAACAGAAGCGCAATGGAAGTCATAAAGTCGCGTACTCTTTGATAAAAAATTCTTAATATTTGACCGAGCCTTGGAAACGATTGATATTGATCTCAGCGCGTTCGTACGTTGATTCCTTCTCCGCTGTCTGTTTTAATATAGCAAATAGTCTTATTATTCGCGCACAGGACGGAAGACGTTCTTCGGCAAACATCGCTGACGAAATGCTACTTTGATCGGAACGTTTCTACACTTTTCTTCCGACGTTTTTCGTTTTTCTTTCAAATATAAATGAGATTCGGAGAGAAATATAAGCTTTTTAAAGCTCTTATATTAAATACAGTAACGTTACGGGAACACGTTGTACAACACGTTCCGTTTATACGTAAAAGTAAATAAAAAAGAAAAAAAGATGAAATTTTTTCGTTCGAAGTCTCGTTTTCAAGAAAATTAAATTTGAATATTTGTGAAATGCACGTATAGTTGACTAGCTGCTTATTAAATATTGTTGATAGAATAAATAGAACGTTATGCTACAAGCAATGAAGAAAATGTAAAATAATATTTTTTCGCTTGGGGTTTCGTTTTCGAGAAAATCGGATTTGAAATAGGAATCGTCGACAGCCACACTGTGAACGCGTTCGGTCGAAAGTTAGCTGACTGTATGCATACACGTGTACTCGATGAATTTTCAAACTCGATTTTCTCGAAAACTAAGCCTCAAAAAAAATTTTTTATTTCTTCTTTTTCTGATTCATTTTTGCTTGCAAAATAACCTGTTCGGTCGCACCACCCATAGCGCCAGTGTACCTTACAACACTTTAATTTCAATTATTTGAAAAACAAGGTCTCAAATTAATAGAATTTCATATTCTCTATTTGTATTTATTTTTCTTACGAACTTTAAAATTTAGTTTTTTCAATAACCACGCCACAAACTACAAACTTTTATTTCCTCTTTTTCTACTTTATTTTTATCTTTATTGACTTGTAAACATCCTATTCAATTTCAACACCTAATATAAAATATAATATAATATAATAAAATAAATTTTTTTTAACTGATGATGTCAAGGTAATCTTGATAATTTGGAGTGACATTATTCCTCACCCTTTGTTAGTAAACCAGCAATGCGTGTATTTCTTTTCGAATAGGACAAACTCTCACGTTCCTACTCAGTATAGTCTTCTATTTATCCCTTTATCTATGACTATTAATCCCTTATTAGTCATTCCATTAGTCGAATCTCATTTATTCATTTTCATCGTAATCTGCTTTAATGTTGTTTCAATAAAACAGCTTACTTTGATCAACCGTTTCAATATGTGGATTATTAGGGTTTGTACCATCTTATTTTATACCCGACGTACGGTGTATATACGGTCGATTGATATTTCCTTTGATTTTTCTCGATCGCTTTTCAATTATTTCAAACAATTCTCGACCTCCTTGTCACATGGAAAATTCATTCTTTCGCAATACAATAATTCTTAGATTTTACGAGAAAATAATTTACAGTCTCGTCAATTTCGACTTTCATTTCACGTAATAGCACTTCTCATTTTTTTCTATTCCGAGGAGTCGCGATTTCACAAAATAAAAAAAAGAAATAATTTTCGTCTTCGCCACTCTGCTATCCCAGTTTGTAGCAAGAAGAAATGCAAAGCTAGAACGTTGCCCCTTTAAAAACTGACAGACCTTCCTGAATGATCGCGCGAACAGGTTTATCTTGGGTTGCAACTGTTGCAAGTTTGAACAGAATTTTTTTCATTCGTCGCGCGGCCCAGCCTCTTTATTTCTATACGAACAAGCGGCAGCATCAGTATTCGACCTGTTATTGAGGTCACATGTAAATATGACTCCGAGATTGAAACCGAATATCTCCGGGTTTTTCCGCAGTACGCTCGCGCTGTTACGTGAATAATAAATTCAACCGCGGTAGCCAAGAAATTCTGGGCTTCTTTATTCCTCCAGATCCCCTGGCGTTCTTTGTTTAAACTGCAATTTTGTTCCGGCACAACAGTCGCTTCGGGCCAAAGAACGCAAAAGATTCCATCTTCGTTCCTGACATTCCTCGCACATTCGACGTATTACTATGTATCTTACCGAATGGTTTGTTAATGTTTTCCTACTCGTTGAGCTTCGATTGCCATTTAATTTCACGTGGAGACTCGCGACTCTTATTTTGCAAAATTTCCGAACAAATCAAGGAGAGGAAGTTTCGGAACGATTTACCTTGAGATTGAAACAAATTTAAATATGATGGAAATTTTAAAGATTACGGACACGTTGAAAATTTCGAAACCAAAGAAGATCTCGATCGTATTGAAATTTGGGCAAATTTTTTCTATCTAAGCGAAGCGGGTCTTTCGCGTCTCGGTTTTCTATCAACAAATTCGATAAACCCTGAGACACTTGCGAGTGTCTCTACCGCGAAGGGATGAAATTGTCAAAGCTGAGATTTCGCCTCTGTCATCGCAAGTTTCTCTACGGAGTGTTCATTTGAAAAAGGCTGATTATAGAAGCTTTGTGAATCTTGAACCAACGTATCCTCAAACAGAATTGCAGAAGTACGACATTTTTGAAATCCAGGGAAATTCCACGATGTTCAAACTTTGCTTTGCAATATTTGTGTAAAACTAGCTACTGTACGCGGCGTTGCTGGCGTAATATAATTATTCTATGTAGATAATAATAGCCCAGATTCATTTGTAAGTAAAGAAAACTTGTTTTTATATATATGATCGAAATATTAAAGTAATAAAATAAGTAACGCAAATGAGCAACGCCATTACACTTGACAGTAAATCAAAATAAATGAAATTAAACTAAAAGTCATCAATCATCGATGTTCGCTTGGTTGGAACCTGGAAACTATTACAGATATCCTGACTACGGTTTCGCTATTTACGTACCGATGGTCAAATGGAACATGCGCATTTAAAGTTTCTAGAGACTTGGAGATACAGATAGATAAGGACGCGAACGTACAGCATGAAAATATACCTATAAACAACGCTATCAATTTTTTAATAATACCAATGTGTGTTTAAGGAAAATAAATAGCCTATGTTCTAATCCGGCATTTGTATTATACTTATGCCAATTTTTAAGCAAATCTGGTCCATAGTTGAGGCCTGATCGAAGGACAGACACACGTTCCATTTTTATATATCAGCGTGATTATCAAATACAAATGTTTTGTGATACGAAATTACCAGTTTGTCTAACTATAGACTGAAATTATTATTCTCATATAGAATTAACATATACCTTTAACTTTTAGTTTTAATTTAGTTTTAATTCGCGATATTTTATCACAGATGTACTTCGAACTGCGATACGAATGTTTTATGCTTTTTATGGTTCTATGTTTGCCTGTTATGTTTTTCCTTTGTCTTTCGCTACACTCTGTAATTTATGTAGACATTCGTGCATACTAGGAGCTGAATAGAGGACAGGGAAGTGAAAAGTAATAGGGCCGACGAGAGTATTGCGCGCAGTACAGACCAGAGGGTGATACGAGTACGATGTGTAGAGATGAGTGTTTATAAGTAAACCATAAATCCATTGTATAGTCTCTTGGGAACTGCAATTACAATATCTATTTATCTATCTATAGGATTAACATATGGTATCATTTTAATTGCAACTGAATTACGAACCTTTCAACAGATTCGAGCAAAGTAATTCTAGAAATGTGTAATAAGGTGTTGAGAGTATTGAGTTAAATTCTTATTAGTCCTTTTAAGTATTCTTTTAAGCCTTCTTTAACTTTGCCTTGATTTCCCCAAAGATTTCCTTTCTACAAGCAGATATGACAGCGTGGAAAATTGATCGACGATTTGTCAGACGAAACGGTTGTTTAAAATCGCGTTCCAAGTTGTTCGACTAGAAAAGGAAGAGGCTCTCCCTCTTAACGCTTGTGATTCCAAATAGGCTTTTCTTGATTTCAAAAATGGCGGAAGAAAGTCAGATTTCCCTCGAACAGGCACGCGTATTATAATTTACTGTGCTACGTGCTTTCGACGCCATTTCATTCGTTACAAAGTGGACGTACATTTTCATGAAAACGCTTGTTCAACGCTGCTAAACTTCACCTAATCTAGACTTAACTGGAACTCTCGGATATTTCTTGTCGAAAATGGCAACTTCTTAAAGGCAAAACGCGTGTCTTACATGGAATGGTATAATAAACGCGAAGGGAATAGCTCCTTTCTTTCTATTATATACGCCGACGAAATTGATCGAGCTTTCAGTTTCTTGTCTGTCTCTGTGATCGAAACAATTCGTCGTTCATTAACAATTTTAACAATTTTCAAGTATGACGTTCGATGTTCAATAACCAATTGATATTTTGGCACGTTGTACCAGGCTTCAAACAGAAGTATAATTATTTCGTAGTTAGCGTATAGAGAGCGATGTGCAAAAGTTTCCGATCTGAACCTTCGGTTTTCTTCAGTAGGACGTTTCAACTGAAGAAGAAAATATTCAATATCCTTACAAAAATCTGAAAGTCAGCTAAATTTTGATTATTTCGATAGGAAGAATGTCATATACAGGGTAACTGGTGGTACAAGCGGAAAGGGAGTGATTCTAAGCGAAAAAAAAGTCGAAAATATAGAATAAACATTTTTTTTTTTAATTTTTCCATCGAGACAACGATCTACAGTGAGATCCGTTATAACGAGACGTGATAAAGCGCACGCGTACCGAGCGAAAATTCAAAGTGGATTTTCTCGAAAACAAAGCCTCGAACGAAAAATTTTTATTCTATATTTTCGACTTCTTTTTTCGCGTAGAATCACCCCCTTTCCGCTTGTACCTCCAGTTACCAACCACCCTGTATAAGTAACTAAGCTAAAGGTAGTTCAATATATCATAACTAATACCATAATAATATCAAATACTAATAATATCAAAACTAAATGTCATCTTCAAATATCATCTAATTATCTTGGTAATTATTAAAAGTATCTCCATTAATCGGAGACAACAAAGTAATTTTCCAGTCTCACTATATTAGAATCGTGGCCAGTGACGTATACCTGCACACAGATACTTTACTGGTTTCCCAGCAATTCTTATTCTCGTAAATTCTCGCCCGGTTATCGATTCCAATGTCCAGATCCTTCGTCCCGACATCCCTTGGCCCCTCGTTCGCCACTTGATGGTCCACTAGCAGAACCAGAACAAAATGCACAGTCTACTACTTCTCTTCCTTCCTCCTGCTCTTATTACCATACTCCTTTGCAATTCTTTCGATCGTCAAAGTGGTAATCTCAATACGTTAAGAATATGTAATCGAAGGACTGAAAGTATATTTTATGCACATACAATTCACATAAGTTTTATGTTACTATTACTACAATTCTTTTTCTTCAACCACACCTGTTCTTCGAACCTTACCATCTATCCCTTTCGTTTCTTCTTTTGTTTAATCTTGAGTGTAATTTATATTTACACAGTCACCCACGAAAATTTTTGTATACCTCGGAAAACGGCCACTTTTATTTAAATGGAACAGGTGTAAATAGTCGCGGACTCGCGGACTCGCGGATTTTTATGCAAATTTATATTTTCATGATCGCAATTAAAAAAATGGAACGTAAGCAGAGTTTCCGCTTACCCCGTAAATATCATAACAAGTGTTTGCTTTGCTTTGAATATTTCATATATTTCTGCATGTTATACGCATTCTGTACGTGTTTGCATCCTTAAACTTTCCATAAGTGCATAGGAGTCTACTGACTAAATGAAATTGAGAAACCTGTAAAAACATACTCATAACCTCGTAGTAAAATTTCGTAGTATTTTATTCCGATAAAAATACTCTTTTTACAGGGTATGCCGAGTCTTTTATCGGTGGTTATATCTCCTTTCTCACTTAAAATTCTCTGATAACAATAATAAACAGAAACGGTCAAAGCGGCTATTGAATCGAAACGATACTAAATCTCGATAATAGCAGTGAAATAATTCCTCCCATTGTTCTGTCCTGACTTCGGGGGGTTCGATATATAAAAAAAAAAGGGGGCCAGAACGAGAAACGCAACAGTTATTACCATCGTTACAGAGTCAGCGCGTACAGGGTTTAAACGTTGTTGGCCATTTAACAGATCCGGCACGTTTTCACCGTTCGTACAATATAGCCGGGGGTAGTTACACATTACGACCTTCTTAGCAGCTGAAGAAAGACCCTTTTGTCTGATGCGTCTTCATTCTTCGCTGTAATACATTTTGTCAGGAATTCCCTGGTGCAAGAAAATTCAACCTTTTGAATGGCGGTGGTCTAAAGCGACAAAACGACTGCCTTTATTCACGAACGTTCAGGGATTGTTCGAAATAAGAACGGAGATCCCGTACGAGCTTTTAAAATCGCGTGAATATTGTCCGTGCAAAGTGGTCCATCGACTTTAATACCCGATGAAACCGCCTTCGACACTAATTATATGTTTAAAGCAACTATTAGTAATAATGTCGTATTAATCTTTTTTCTCAACCGTCTGCTTGCAACCGGCATCTTCTGACTTTTTCATACATTTTCTAATAACGATAATCGTGACATGTTATAACGCGAATGATATCTCAAAGAATTTCATATAATACACATAATATATTCATGAAAATTTTCTATGGCAAGTGTTCAAATACTTTTGTGAGTCACTGTATATGTACATACGGGATAGTATCTCTCAAGTGGTTAATAGATGGTCTATACATCATCGCACCGTGAAATGAAAATTTGCTCGTGTCCAAACTACGTGCTTTAGAACAAATTCTCTTAATAACGCCGCTGTTCCCGTTACGCGTTAAGGAATTGTAAAACAAAAAGAAAAAAAGAAGAGAAACTGATTTGACGAAAAGCTACATTATTTTAATCATTGAAAAACCATGGCCATTTGAATGAGAAGAGGGAAAGGAAAAAAAAAAGGGGAAAAACGAAGCATAAATCCCAGCAACGGCAATATAAGTAACAGCAATATTCCACAAGCTTGGTGTGAAACAGTGTGTTTCAATACGGCTGAAAAATTTCTAGCTCGTTGCGTGGCCGGTCGAACAGAGAAAACCGGTGGTGGATTAAACGAAGATGAAAAAATAATGCCGCCAGAGCGGAGTGTAATAAACGAATAACAGATGTCTCCTGCCTCTTCCCTCCGCGTTTCTCACCCCCTGATGATTTCCATTGCGAACGTTGTACTTATTACGCCGGCCGTCTAATGAAATTCTTCTCACTTGTCATTCTTGTATTAACATTTTTCCAACGAAAAGCCGGTGCCGTCGCTCGATTTCATTAAAACGCAGGCAACGCTCTCGCCTTCTAATATGAAGAATAAAAAGGAGAGCCAGAAGAAAAGGCGCGAGAAAGAAATAAAACAAGAAGGAAGGAAGGAATGGGGTAAGAAGCAAAGGAAGGAAGAGGGAGATAACGACGGAGAATAAATGGAAATACATATCCACAATAGTCGGACTAATACGTTTGATCATCGTGCGGCCACGCGTTACGCTCGATTTACATCGATTTACCACTGTTTCAATTTTCGTTGAAGAAACACGGTCGTTTTTTATTTCTGGCCGAGATTGTTTCTTTAATTTGAACATGCTTTTCTTGCCAATATCTCGTAAGAATTTTCAGAAACGGTTTTTGTTTCCGGTAAATAATACGCTGACTTGCATATTTATTTTTAGGTGTGGTATATTTGTACGAAATTTTAATGCTTGTGAGATCTTTGAGAAACGTGCGCCAGTCATAAAAATAAAATCGTGTATTATAATTGTAACTACGATTTGTTTGATGATACAGTGTGCAATATATTTACAATGCACGTAAACGTGTGATATAATACTGCTGTTTATATAATCTCTTCTCAAAAGGATTTATATAATCTGTATTCTCAAAAGGAAAAGAAACTTATATTCTAATGATGATTAGCTTCATCCAATTATTAACTGTTGGTGTAACCTGGCTTGTTTTCACACTAATACTTTTGTCCACGAAAAGATTAACATTAAAGCTACTGATACTTCGTGTATACCTATTCCTACCACGTGCGGTCAAAATGACCGGTGATTAAGGAAGTAATAGTTTCTATGATTTAACTTAGATAATGGTTAATTTATAATTAAATGTGTATAAAA
Source organism: Bombus impatiens (assembly GCF_000188095.3). NCBI lineage: Eukaryota > Metazoa > Arthropoda > Insecta > Hymenoptera > Apidae > Bombus > Bombus impatiens. Next base: position 21,451 of record NT_178881.1, on the reverse strand, counting down.
CGATGAATCTTCATAAAATTTCGTGCAAATTTACCTTCGTTTAATTTCAATTATAGACTTAAATAGAATTACACTTTCATTTATGTAGAGATATATCTTATTCGACTTTGTTGCACTTTTTATAAATTATCTGACTATCAAATGTACATTTGCCGCATAAATATCTCCCGCGTCTTAAACAAATTTTCGCAATTTTGTAACCTTTACAATTTTTTACTTGACAAGATTTTTGTAGTAACGAATCTGAACTTGTCGATAGTTTTATTGCATGGCTTTTTTCCCGCGATTCTTTATATAAGAGTAACGTATGCACTAGATTTATAACAATTTTGTGAATTCTCCATAAATTGACCCCATACTGTAGATACCATTGCAAATTTATTGGTTCGTAAACGTTGGCTTCTTTCGCTCTTCTTATCAAATCGTATAAACCTCATAATTTCAGCAAAGTCATTCTTGCTCGTTGTTTTTGAAAAAAATGCATGTCTCCAAATTTTATTCCACAAATATGAGGCATCTAAATTTTTTGCCTGACATACACCGCGGGCATATAGCGGAGCAATAAATGCATCTAGTTTTGTTGCATCTAGCTCCTTCTTAGTCCCCAATACTCTAAATACTTCTTCTTCCGTACATTTTATTATGTAATCCCTTATACGGTGATCAATGATAAGATAAAATGCCGTCTTTACTTGTCCTTTCATTATATGCCGTTTAGCATTTCCCTAAAAATATTATGAACTGCCGTCCTGTGAGGTTTGGGACTTGCATCTATTTCTTTGCAAACTGTTCCATCGGGCCCAGTTTCACTCTCTGCTGTCGACGATAACACTGAACAGTCTTTTTCTATGTCCGTCATTTCTTTTTATAATTTTTTTTTTTTTTTTTGAAAAATCTTGACATTTCTAGGGTAAATATTTATCACAGAATAATACCATGTACGGAATACAAAAGTTATTGTCAAATTTGATATGCTTTATTTTTCCTTTTATAGCAACTTTACACAAAACACTCTGAGATGCTCTCTGTTTGCGTTTTAGAGATAACAAACTTAGATATCTAATTTAGAGATAACAAATTTAGATGTTTCTAAAGGGACTAATCGCCTTAGAAACCGAGATGTATTCTAGTCGAAAAGAATAGCAGGTAAAAATATAACCTGTGACGACGATATTTACAGGAAAATATTGATGTATTGACCGTTCTTCGCCAACGGTTACTCGAGGATGGAGTTGGGAAAGCTTTTCCCGTGTTTTATAGCAATGAGTAATGGGTTAAGAAACTTCTCGACTTTTAAAATGTTTGTAACAATAGGTATACAAGATGCTAAATTTTGTGGCAGTTCCTTAGTATTATTATGGATCTGAGTTGTTATGTCTCGACTGCTGGTGGCTATATTGTGTAACAGCGGTTGTGGCAGCTGTTATTATTTGTCGTCTAACCTTGAAATAGCCTTTTCTTTGTACTGATTGCATTTATTTTAAGAACAACCAACATATTTTGTCGGGCGGTCAAAATGACCGCTCACGGTAGGCAAGACAGAGTACAAATTTTTCTGCGAAAATAAAAGAGCAAACTAAAATTAATTACCGAAAAATATACCGTATGCATGTTTTAGGAAAAGTCAGAAATTACGAAGCGATGTGATAAAATTTAAATATGGTTAAATTTGTGCAGAAGTCTCGATAATACTCTGAATTAGAAAATACACGGTATTAAATACATTAGAAAATAATAGTTCGTAACGCAGATGGAATGAGAGCCGAGTGTCGAACAAGCCTGTAACGATCGTTCGTTTACGATACAGCTATTTGCTTTGCCGGTTACAACCGATTTCACGGAACGTGGTGGTGGAGGATTTTTGGAACTATCGATGGACATGGTCGATAGTATCGCGTGTGCATCGTAAAAGTCGAGACGATTGTTCACGAGCACGAAGTTTCGGTCACTCGACGATCGCACGATCAACTTTATTTGCGACAGTAAATTTCGCGAATTGGAAACAGATTGAATAGCCGTGCATCGATCATCCGTCCTTGTGACACGAAAAAGAAACGAAAGTTGGAGTTCTCGCTAAATTTTTCTGTGTATCGTACATAGTCGGTGATCATTGGATTTGTGAAACTTTCGTACGATGTATTAGAGAGGATAGAATACGGTTCAGAAAAGTTATCACGAATGTGTATTTTTCAGTGATATTCCAATATTGCGTATTAGCTTTTTATCGTATTTTGTTCATTAACTAAGAAAAGTTTGTTTCCAGGAACGTATAGTTAGGTAGTAGAATATTTTTCATTATTTTTCGAAACTACAACATTATTTAAATAACATTTTAGTAGAACAACGAACTTGTGCAATACAGGAATAGAAAATAAGAGGAAATATAATTGAAATGTTTTGCACGTACGATTTTCAAAATCTGGCAATCATTTTGACGCGCACTCAAGTTAAAATCCTATTTCCCTGCAATTAGAGTTTGAAACAATACGGCGTTCGAAATATTCTAAAGTTTGATTATTTTATATATAATTTCCAGGTTTAAATTCGTAAACAAATTAATTTTCTCCGACGTGTACCAGTAATAAGGGATTATAAAGCATAAGGTATCTGTTACTGTTGTACTTGCGCGAATCATCCGTACGCCATCCCTCATTGTCTGGCCATCAAAGGCCCACGTACCTTTCTTCAGACCCTCGATAAAACTAATGACCCATCATAAATTTAATCCTTTTGAGTAAACCTTTCAAGTCCTTTTAAGTAAGGAAAACTATTTTACTTGAAGGAATTTCTAATCCTGTTTGTTAGCAATGTTTTGTTTTATAAATATTTCTTAGAACAGTCCTTAAGTTTATTGTGCGCTCTTACAAATAAAGGAGGAGAAAGGAGGTTGGTAGGAAAGCACGTTGGTAGGAAGATTCCTCTACCTATTCTCATTTATTAACATTGACCATAACCAATGAGAATCGCGGATCGTTACCCTCACTTTTCTAACGAAAAGTATGAGCAACGAATCCGCTTTCTTTGTACTTAAAACCCACCCACAACGAGCTTTCCACCCCTATTATCCTAATCGAAGTAGGAGATCGATCTATTCGTGGCGTCGATTATTCGAATCTTAACGCGAATTTACGATTCCCGTTGACGCGCTTCTTCGAGATCGCGTCTCTCCACGAACGGTCGAAACACGAGGTACATAATTTACCGAAAAGCTGCTCTGACATTGAAATGAAAAAAAAGGAAAAATGTACAAAAAACTCGGATGACAAAAAAAAAAGAAAAAAAGAAATGAAATATGTGGATAAACATAACAGCTTTAACATGATACACTGTTTACTGATTGGGGAAAAAACAACATGGAAAGAATGTTATTGACAATTTTGCGGTCGTATAAACCAGAACACAACGGATCTGGTTGGGCAGTAGTAAAAACAGAGACAGTAAATCAGACACAACACCAATATTTTATTGAGAATGTATGATGTTTGGAATTCACGGATTACTGTTCCCTGGAAACACTATTTTCCATTTCTAATGCAACATTCGTGCTGATGGTAACGAAAAAATGTTGCACAATCCGATAAACCATGATCTAGTATCGACAATTTGTTTTCTACTCGGTATAGTTCTTTGTTTCTCGTTTGTTTGATTTTTAACCTAGAAGTATATCGTACGATTTAAAAATGAATTATTTGAAACTATGATAATTCACTATTTTTCTAACGAATATTTTTCTCGTCAATGTGTATTGTCGCGAACATAAATGAAACTCGATATTCCGTGTATATAATAGAATTAATTAACGTGTATCATGTCTCGCGTCTCTTACAGAAATTATTTTCTATTTGAATTAATAAATATAAAAAATAAACAGAGAATTGAAATAATGCGTAAAGATATCAGAATAACGCTAGTACTCGTTGTAAATAATATTTAATAATCGGCTTAACGATCACCGCGTATCTCTCGTAGCCTTTAATTTCGATATGAACATAATACCCGTTAAAATATGTAAAACAAGGACGAGAAAATCTCTATTTACGTTCCATTCTTTCAATTAACTTCGTAAAAATATAAATTTACAAAAGCATGCGCAATTTAAGAGCAAGATTTCACTGTACGTGTATCGCGATCCCCAATTTCAATTTAAAAACGATCAAAAAAGAAATATCACAAAATTTCCCACTCATAACCACCTCGTGTATAACGCAGACCACGCCCTTTAAAACGCTTTTTGTTCTAATCCAATATCTGTAACGGTTGCCGAGATATAAGACTCGAAAGTATTACCGGAAATAGCGCCGAATTTCTGAATGTATCGTGACCTACTCTTTTTCCTGCGAGTGCGTACGTCGCCAGTAACGATAGTAAAAAGTCGCTGAGTCAGCGTTCGTTGCTGACCAGCGAACAGCTGCGAAGCTTGGGATAGGTCAACGCGAGCGAGTGAGACGTTGGCGCGTGCGAGCAAGAGAGCAAAGTAAAAGGAGGAAAATTACAGTTCGCTTTAAACAACGATATCTCGGTAACGGGTAGTCGTATCGACTTCAGACGAAAACGATTACGAAGACGAAGCTTTCGCGTTTCTAACGACATCGAATTTAATTATCTATGACGATTTTCTGACGAATTACCGGGTCGGATATTTTTCTTATCTTTTATTCGATTTTACGAACAACCGTATCGAGTTTTTGTTGTTTTGTAACAATCGAGAATCATTTGTAAGCGTATGAAAGTTAATATTTGAGAAAGAGTAAGACGATGGTATCTATAAACAGTGACATTCATTCTTTAAATACGAACGAAAACTGGATATTTTTATTTTTCATTTGGTATTTGGTATGATCATATTGATTTTGATGTTAGCAGCGATTGGAACGTGTTTGCAAATGCATGGAAATTAATATTTGAAAAATAAGAAGATAACAGTACTGGCGGAAAGTGGAATTTGTTACTGAAATTTGGGAGAAAATTTCGGAGAATTATTGAAATTGGAATATAAAATAACGAGATTGAGCTTAAGTTTAATATAATGATTTTAACAGTTTAATTGACACAGCTTGTGAATGTTACACGTGCTCGTAATGTATACATAACATGACATTTGGTTTGTTAATGTCCAATATTGTTTTAATAATTAGTTATCGGGGCTTGATTGAAACGATTTGTCGACGGTAAATAGTTGACTAGCTTCGGTAATTTACTGTTCCATATATGTGTAATAATAACACACGCCATAATATCCCTCGATTCATCTACAACGACGCGAATGAAAATGTTCGCGATAAATTTCGCATTATTCGTTAATTATTGATTAATTAAAAATTCAACCTAAATTCGTAGTTGTTTCGGAGCCTCGCCGTCAAACGGGTTAACTCTTCTCTAATTCCGATGTTTTTTTCTTTTTCTGTCGCTAGTTTGAAATGTTTAAACTAGTGGCAAAAGAGCAGAACTTAACTCATGTAACAAAAAAAAAAAAAAAAAAAGAAAAAGAAAAATTCGCAACACGGCGAGAACCGAACGGAAACCAAAAAAGAAACGGAAAAAGCGGTGGCAACGTAAACGAAGAAGCGAGGAAAAACGAAGAAACATCAAGTATAGAAACCGTTGATCAAAGCTGCCGCTGGTTTTCCGCTAACGACCGACTCGCGACTCCAAAAAGACTGTCGGCTCTAATAAACAGTGCCAAACGATGTTTCGAAATCTTGAATGATCCATAGGAAAAAAGAAAAAGAAAGAAGAAAAAAAGAGAAGAGAAAAAAGAGAAAAGAAAAGTCAAACGTCTTCTCTCAATGGAGGGCAGGAGGAAAGGAACAAAGTTAGAAGCTCAATCTGTGGCCGGTAGCGCAAATTACGAACACTCAAATTGCATGTCGGAACTTCACTCGGGGAAACGATGGTATTTCTGAAACGATGAACAGAGAAAACGTGGCTCGACGCGAAAGAACGTCGGGGGTAGGGGTGGTTGTGTTGGCGTGTACGCGTCGCACTTTGAGCAACTTCAAAAGCACGTGTGAGTTTTATTAAAAAAAAAAAAAAAAGAAAAAGAAAAAAAGAAAAAGGCAAAGGAAAAAGCAAAGGAAGGAGCTAAAAACGGAGGAAAGGAAAGTGGGAAGAGACGCGAAAAGAGGGGAAACAGAGAGAAGAAACGGATGAAGGGAAAGAAGAAGAAGAAGAAGAATCGCGGGAGGAAAGGAGATGGATAAAGAGTAAGAGAGAGTGTGTGCTGGGTTGAGAGCGTGTGTACAAGGGTGACGGTTGGAAAAAGGCCGTGAACGAGCGCACGCTAGCTGCGCCTCGTGTCACGATAGAAGCGCGAGAGCCAAGGGGTCGCCGCTTTGACTTTGACGTGCAATTAAAAGTGCATTTTCCGCTCAGCAGACATTTCGCGATATTCGAAGTACCGTTGGAAAACGTTTGCCCGAACGGCCACCGACCGTGCACCGACCTGAAGTCTTCAGCCCCGTGAAAAATTTTCAGACGCGGCGTTCGACGTGGCGCACACCTGTCGCGAGACTTCACAGGCTACGCGGTGCGAGAACGCGCGCCCACGCCTCAACCTACGCTTACGAATGGTGGAAAGAGTTGTCGGAAAGCCCGGCGCAGGACGGCGTAGAGAAAGAAAGAGGGTGTACAAGAGAGAGAGAGAAAAAGGGTAAAACGAGAAGGAAAAAGGAAGAGGGTGGAAACGAGGAGGCGTAGAAGTTGCCAGCAAAGGAAAAGGTGAAAAGGGCGTCGACGAGGAGGAAGAGGAGGTGGCGGTTGGAGTTGGAGGTAGGACGAAGAAACGCACTTGCCTTTGATATTTATTTTCGCGCGCGTGGCTGGCCTAAATAAGCACCTTTCCGCGGGAAACGTTCTTTCGCGCAAAGCACGAAAACCGACGGTGGGAAGAATTTTTATTTTGCGCTCTCCTTTTTTCGTTCTCTTTCTCGTTTCTCTCCTTCTTCGTTGACTCTTTTTCTTTCGCTCTCTCGCTCGCTCTCTCTCTTTTTGTCGACTTCTATCTTCCTTTTGCCAGTTTCCTTCTTTTTTCTCTATCTTTCCCTATTCCTTTCTTTCTAGTTTTTGTTCGAAAACGTAAAAGAGAGACCCGATACGCGTACGGTTCATTCGCGGCCCGTACACGGCACAACTTGTTTAACATTGCTCCTTTCCGCATCGCGCAATTTTTCAACCACACTCCGTAGTCACGTTTTCCCAACGACCATCTTTCTCGCGGATTCCTGGTAACGATCGTTTTGACGGGAAGCTCTCGCATGACTGCCTGTCTTTGTTTCTGACTGCCTCGTCGTGTTTTGCTCCGTTTTCGCGACGCCTTTTTGTCAGGCAATCCGACGTTGAACGCGTGTTTCATCAACGACCCGGGATTAAAGCTTTCAATGGTTTTTAGCGTCTTTTAGATTTTTCCTTTTCAACTTTTATTCCCGATATTGCGATGTGCTGAACATCGGACTCGGAATTGTGTAAAGTTATTACTGTTCGAAGGTAAGTTTAGCCGTTCGTCGAAGCGGAGATAAAACTTTCACCGGCGCGAGGATGATTTCATTTTCACAAGGCATTTTAGTAGGGAGTTCAGGTATTAATCTACTTTCTATGAGTTTCTATGAGTTCTTCGGGATTCGATGGATTTTCGGTATATTGGATTTTAGCGGTATAATTGTATCTGCGAGTTTAGTCGGGTAAATTTAATTTTCCAAGTGGAATATCATAAACATATTTCTCGCAAAAGTTTAAAACGAATGTATTCCAACATGCGGAATACAAGTGAAAGATAAAATTTGTAAATGAATACGAAAGCGTGGTAGAAACGATCGAAAGTAGGCGCGAATGATGTTTCGATGTTTAGAAAGCTGGATACAACAGACAGTCGAAACAGTGAGATAGCACGTATGCATGCATGAAAATGTTCACGAAATAAATGGAAGCCGATCGAAACGGTGCAGATAAGTTTCATAGAGCTCCGCGATTTAAAACACCAATTTGAAGCACGGAAAGTTGAAAAAAAAAGGAAAAAAGAGAAATGGTTATCGCGTGGAATATCGACGAATTGGTTTTCAGTCATTGGTTTTCAATGCTGAATTCATTCAAGATACGCTTTGATCGATCAACGACTTTCGTATGAAAGCCCTTTGCTTCGTTTTTTTCCCTTTGTGAAATGGTTTAGATGACAATTAACTTCCTTTTCGAACTGCGACAAACGGCTCGAGTTACATTCTGTCAAAATAATATCTCGCTAATTAATTCATTCAAAAGCTTCGTCTGCGACGATCGAGAAAGCGTTACCAGCAAAAGAAAAATTCAACGTTAATCTTTTCGCTCCATAGAAATTAACCGACCAATTTCGTTCAATAATTTGCTATAAAACAATGATGTCAATTTTCTTATTGGATCATATTTTTTTGTAAGCTGAACGATTGATGAACATCGTTGAAGTTTATTTGTCACTGAATAAAATCGTTAAGCATCGAATAAAATGACAATTCTTGCTGTAACATTTGTTTACTTTTCTTAATAATATTCCAATAATTTATTGAATAAACGAAAGATCGTAAAGAAAAATCACATTGATCGTTGCGAAACTAAAAATGTGAAAATAGAAGAAATCCACATTAACTATGGGTTTGAATTATTTATTACTTTTATCGAATTATTTTGATTTCATTTAATTACTTTAATTATTTATTTAAACTTTTATATACATCTTTTCCTAGATTTCTTAAATTTTTAAATATACTACTACACTTTAACGATTATCTATCAAATTTCTAGGTATATATACTGCGAAATTACTATATAAATACAAAATGTTTCCCGAAATTGGTTATCTCTACCAGGGAACAGAATTTTTCCAATCTAACAAAATCAAGCACCATTTAACACAACAGGAAATATATCGCTTTCTAACGAGACTGGAACACGTGGCGGTTTGATTTCATCCGTATTCTGTACGTTTGATTTGCTTGGAGTATGGACCGCAATTTTCCAACGATGCAGCCACGCGTGTTCGTGTCCGACACTACTTATGAGACCAATCAGTGACCCACATCGGAGGATCGAAGTGTAAATTGCCGGCTATTTCGTATTACCGTCGGAGTCTGTAAACCCACGGGACTTCCCTTCTCTAATGACCCACGGTGTGGTTCTGTGCTAGTGATTTAATAAGTAACCATCTCTAAATTTAACGTTAAGAGAGTATCATCGTAAATCTTTGGTCAAGGGCACAGCGATCAATGAATTAAAGAGAATTTTTATGATTTTTATTTGAAACGTTCGATGAATTATGTAGGTGTATGTTTGCCAAAAAGAAGATAACTAGACGAGAAAAAAATATACGAGGTCTAACTAGAGATCTTTTAATAAATTTGATGTTTTATGTTATTTGTAATTTTCTCGAATTAGTCTTTTTGCATATATCTTGTCACTGATGAAACATGCCAAGGAATACTTAAATATACAAAATAACTCTAATATTTAGAAAATTCATGTTGTTTCAAGTATTATTTTACACGATGTTGATTAACATTTATTTCCAAATAACGAATACTTGACTCACAGTATCGATACTTTTTTTATTGTATTAAGAATTATGTTATTTTGTCTATTGTTGGTTAAATCGGTAGAGATATTTCATATTTATGCGCTCCTTTATATTATTAAAGAAGTATCAACTATTTATTTGTCCCGAAAACAAAGGAGTAAAGATAACCTAAGAGTTTCCCCGTAACGTGAATTTTCTTCGGGTTTGGCGAGTTTGAGAAGCGAGCACACGTTGCGTACCAAGTCGCGTGTCATTTCAAACACCTTGCCTTAATTAATTCACTTAGTTCCTGCGAGCAACGTCAGTCGCCAGTAAATTTAATTATACTCAAATCAAATTCTTTTGTCGAATCTTCCTTCCTGTTCACAATAAAAGCGATAAAAGAACCGCGTAGAAAGATTTAATTGTATTTCTTCACATTAACATTTAAAACGATTTACTTAAATATCTATTTATAGCTATTGCACCAATTATTACAGACAAAAAGCGAAAAATAGTTCCTCTACTTGTAAATGAAACACTCTTAGCCATTCTTTTTTTTTTTCTTTTTTTTATCGAACGAAATTCTAAAACGATACTTTTCGATGGCTCGATTTACGACGAATTTTTCAATCTTTCAATATATTAACAATTTATAGAAACAATAACCTATTTTCACTAGACAGAAAAAGCAAATTTCGCTCTTCGAAATGTTCTTTACGCGATGCAAAGAATCATAAAGATGCAGCGGTATAGTAGCGTTGAAACTTCGTTGGGCTAATTTAAATTAATAAGGAATGCGGAAATAGGGTTTTTAGGGGTAACGCGGAGACACAAAAGCGTCGCCACGAGGCATCCTACTTTCAGGGTCCTTTCAAGAGGACGATAAACCTTATTTCGGAAACAACGTAGAAAAAGTTCGGATCGTAACTTTGTAACGAGCTTACGTGAGTTTTGACGCCTGCGTTCGACCGAGGACGACGAAACGCCTCCCCCCGGAGCGGGAAAGGTGCCGAAATTTGAATAACAACGTTTACGGAACTCCTTCGACGGTGTAAAGGCACCTTGGAGAGCAATGGATATTTGTGGTAACAGATACATTATACTTTCACGCAGTCCTAAGAAACTTTTCAAGATATTCCAGGCTTCCCTTCTTTTTCCCCTTATTTCTCCGCCTTCTCTCTCTCTCTCTCTCTCTCTCTCTCTCTCTCTTTCTTCTTTGCACAGGTCCAACTTGGAAGCTACTGTTTGAAAGACGTTCGCAATAATTCATCTGGATGGGGTATCTATTGATTTTAGAGGACGAAGTCGATCGTAGACAGAGATTATGCGCGATTATATTATTAGTCGGCTGCTATTTTTAGCGCAGATTTGTACAAAGTAAATCGACTGAAATCAAAATTACTCTTTCGCGACAAGTGAGGTTCGATAATGAATAAGGGCGGTTAATTAAATTATTAATTGAATAACTAATTGAAGTTATTAACCGACAGCAATGGATTTATTATTCTGGCGTAAAAATTGAAAATTAAAAAGAAGGACTGATCGTTCGTATAATCTAATTCATTTGGCTCTCTATAAATGTCTACTGTACTATATAAACTGTTGCGTTTATTATCGATGATCTGCAACTTAATTCGTTTGTATTGATCTTGGAAAAAGAATGTTCGAAGAGAATATTTATAAAGGACAATTTTGAAAAATGTGTATCTTGAGGAGGTATATTTAGTTGGCTGACAACATGGATTCATTTAGACTGCAAGTATACGTATTAAGTAAGTATATTGCCGTCGTTATTATGGGAATTGATAAAATACACAAAGCCTCGTCCAAAACGGAATGATTCCGTCCACGTAAAGCAGGAGACGAGAAAAATCGTAGTCATGGTGAATAAAAGGAACACGTTCATGGCAAGAAAGTTTTGATTTATTGGCGAAATTACTATTCTTCGGGCATTCGATTCTACACTGTACCCCTAGTGTATTCCCTTGTGCTGCTGAGATGTCGGGCATCATCCGAGCTTCTTTCAGTTCACTTCGCCATATGCGCGGAATAAAAAATAAGAACCCTTATGCTAATTGCGTGGAAAATACAAAAAAGTAAAATAAAATGGAATCTTTCAATTTCAAGTTCATTCAACTTGGTATCTAACGCAGCCCTTTTTACCTGCCCCCTTGTTATCAGTTACAATCCTATAAAAGTTTCCCAGCCCTGTTTTCCGTGGGTTAATACGATCGAATAATAGTTTAAAGGTTTTCTTAATTTAATTACGTTAGTGTCGATCAACTTAGTGGCAACGAAGAAAGTGTGCGGTGTTAATTAACTTTTGTTCTGAATAGACAAGAATTTGATAGAATTCGCAGGTTCGTTGGTAATGAGTACGAAAGGATGAAAAAAACTCTAAACATGGAACAAAAGCGAAAAAGAAGTAATCTATTGCTGGAATGTGTTTTTATATGAAGAATATACAGAAATTTTTGTACGAAAATTGTTAATAATATCAAAATTCCTACGTGATGACCGGTAAAATTTTTATTGGCGACAGTTCATTGTATCGAAACGATGAATGTGCATGACAGAATTTAATAACTCGCCTTTATTTCGCGACAATACGAAAAAGTATAAAATTTGTTGCCTGGTTGTTAATTTAAAAAAAAAAAAAAATCCAACAATGTGCAGCGCTTAATAAAAAGTAATGTGAAAATATGACGACCTAGGCGTAAAAACGGGTACTGCATCAAACATCCGCGTCTCTCCCACGGTGTATTCAATTATATCGCTCGATATATTATTCTGTTTCCAAGAATATTTAATTTTAGATACGTGTATTATATATTCAATTTTGTTATTATGAAATGTTTTATTGAAACGAAACGTTTGCCAACATCTTACCGAAATACGTTAAATACTTTTCACTTGAAGCATAAACTTAACTTTCTAAATATTTATTACATCTATTTATTTTATACCGTGTTGTAAATCAAGTTATATAGAAATTTTATTCTTTCTTCCCTTATTTATTTCAAAAGACCAGATCGCATACTTCAGAAAGTATCGACAATATATAGTATGCATATAATTCATTGTAATTCGAAATTTCTCTGTTTGCATACTTTTTACGAAGAAAAATTATTTTGGTAGTTAACTACCGCCCCGTAATTTGCTAATTTTCGAGTTAATTGAAGCTTAATTCGCGAACCTATAGGTCACGGTAAAGCGTTCAGTATTTTTATGAAACATTATTACCAGCTTACTATCTTCGTAATCGCTGCTAATTAGGAAGTTCATAAGCTCCTCGGTGCTTAATTAATGAATTTCTGATACGCACAGCCTGCACGATGTCACTGATGGAAATTATTGTTAAAAATATTGTTGGTGTACGAACATATATTTCCTATTTAAAGATATAAAAATTTCATATTTTATAATTAATGGGTTTCCCGATAACGCGCAGGTGACATTTCTTTTACAAAGACAGATCTGCTGCACCAAACTTGTATCTCGTTCTGCCTGATTTAATAAATAACATTTTGCCACGTCTAGGTTATTTTATGAATTAGCGAGAAGATATGAAATGTCGGTGATGAGATCAGTTTTTAATTTGCTGGAAAGGATGATTTGCTCTAACCGTGGGTTGCACACGGGGACTGTATCGGAGATTCGATATCGCAGCTTCATGCAGTTTAATTGAAACAAGATTTAAAAGGATATTGCGTAAAGTGTGAATGAAATGTCATTAAGATTTCATCCATTGTGCTTCTGCATTATGAAATGGAATTCTCGTTTAATTATTTTCTATACTCTTAGAATTGTTTTTCACTTTCCTTTGACTTTTTCAAAAATAGATGAATAAAGCTCTTAGATATTTAAAATATTTAAAATATTTAAAACAAAAAAGTGATATCGTATGTATGTGTGTATTGCATCTGACGTGAAATACACAATTATTATCATTACTATACGAAATATAGAAAATTCTTTCAATCTTTATTCGTACGAAATAAAGTGATATTCATATTTTGAGAACTGTATTAAATGAGTTAATATCTTTTATGCCTTCAAAATCGAAATGCGTTCATATAATTTTTTCCACCGATATTAGTCAACAATAGTTTTTGACTGAACTGTTATCACAGTCTCGCTATCGGTTTAAGAAACAAAAAACACTTTCGATGTTTTAAACATGAGTTTATAGAAAAATTGAAAGAAAGAATGATTGCTTCGTCTGTCTCTCAAACTTAAAGACCCTTTTAATAGGAGAAAAAAGCAATTGTACCAAATATGATTCAAAGAAAGTATCAACGTCGATAGATATGCTGTCATTTTCATGCTGCCTTTCATCGTTCCAAAACTGCCGTTGTCAATAAATCACAAACATACCATTCGCTTGGATTTTTGACATTTTCAATTAAAAGTTAAAACGATACATTCAATTTTTTTATTTTTTCTCTTTCTTTTTTTTGTATTTGATCCTGTACCCTGTCAATATTATGACCCCGATCAAAAATATTCCTGCCAATTTTTCGCAAGCAGAAAGAAAAAGCACATGGTTATCGATACACTGTTTGTAAAATAACGTGCATCAAACATTTCGAGGAAACATGTTACGTTCAAATCCGTGTCGATTGAAACAATCCGCCGGGAATATTTTGTGAAATAAAATATGGGTTAACTGACGAGAAATAAGACAATGTTCGTAGGTCACAAATTCAAGTTCGAAATTTCTGAATTTTATTCTTTGCAATTACGTGATGTCGTGTTCATTTAAATGCTTCAGGTAGTGTTGTATCTACTACACCTATACAGATATGTATGTATACAGAGTATAAAATAAAATGAAATAAAATTAAATAAAATAAAATGAAATGAAATAAAATAAAATAAAATAAAATTAAATTAAAGTTAAATGAAACGTCAAACATAATTTTTATATTTGTAATTTTGGACATGTAACAGTGTCCGTAATATCTATGATAATTGTGTCTGTTAAAATAGAAAAGTTAGATTTAACACATGTACAATGTACACGTTCTGCTTCCTTAAAATCTCTAATATCCAAATCTGAAATCGACAGATCTGGCACTTCATTAATTTAAATTAGTAGTTTGAGGCAATAACAACTGCTTTATCATAATTCACCGGCACATCTGCGCACGAAATTAATGCTCTGAAATATTAATACGACATTAATACAATAATATTAATGCAATGTTAATCTAGTATACGAATATTAATATAATAACATTCAAATAATATCAATAATGTCGCTGAAATAATGCGTCAAATAGATTTTCACTTAACAAACAAAATTCTTATATAACTCGGGCGATAATAAAATAAAATAAACAAGAACATCCATATAACTCGTATATCTGTACTTTACCTCGACAAAGTCTCACGTTACAGATCCGTACGCGTTGTAAATCTCTTTTCATGATTCAGGACCATTGCGTTTGACTTTGTACAAACGTTTAACCGATCTTTTTCTCATTTTGGCCAACGAAACGTTAACTAATGTGGCGTATCGTGGACGGGTTAGACAAAGAAAAAAAGACGCCTCGGTTTAAAATATTCGAATCATTTTTCTTCGTTTTTTAATTGCGCCACCCCTATCGGAATGTCGGAGTTCAGTAAAAACTGTTCGTTCTTTTACCCTTTGCCGCATTGTTCACTGAACTTTAAACATCGAATTGATTGATTACTGCACTTTAAAAAGATTTTCTTTCGGCCCGATGCGTTTATACGGTGTATTTCACAGAAGCTCGGGTGCGATGGACAAAAATTCGGCCGATCCACTTGACCAAACGGCCACCCGTAATTATTCGTTTTCGTAATTTGATACAGAGAAATGATTTATCACTGGAAATGATTTATCGTACGCCGGCCGAACAACCGG
The DNA here is from genome assembly GCF_000188095.3 of Bombus impatiens. Lineage (NCBI taxonomy): Eukaryota > Metazoa > Arthropoda > Insecta > Hymenoptera > Apidae > Bombus > Bombus impatiens. The sequence continues at coordinate 6,041 of NT_178881.1, read as the reverse complement.
GCGATGAGATAAAATATTGCAAAAAGCTCGTCCATTTCCCTATTAATGCAACATTGCGCGACAAATGTTTCTTTTTAAATATTTGTCGATATTACGATGTTTCTGCCACTGCCAACCGCATTTCAGACACAAATGGTTTCTTCCTATTTTTTAGAATGTCAAATTGACTAACAACTTTGAAGAAATTTCCAGGAAATTAATTGAAGATATTTATGTAGGAAGTGTATATTAGGTATATTCGTATATTATAGGATAAGTAACATGTATCTTAATGAAAGAGGAAAGTAATTAAAAATATTTTAATCGAAGAAGTATCTGATCATTGAGAGTGAAAATAAAAAACCATATATATCGAAAATTGGATCTTCCGCTACCTGTAATTTCACGAGTCCTTTCTTGAAAAATTCTTCGTCCTTCTCAGTTAGAATTTCTTAGTCTACGAATAAAATTTTTACGAAAAAGAATTTTCAGACAACGAGTAGAACGAGACATTTATTTAGCCGACTCGGGCAAGTCAGTTTCATCCAGTCGATTCAAAAAACCACATTCTACGTCTATTTTCGACGTATAACGGCGTGACGAATCTCGACGAAAGATAGGACAAAGCAACAGACATTTTATCAACGTTACAACGCCGTTAGAAAAGTTGGCATCGAGTATCGCAAGTTGCTAGTTACGCCATTGTAACCGACCTCGCGTGACGTGGTACCCGGAAATTAAATCAACCTAGTTCAAACAAAGGTACACGGCGAAGTATCTTCGAAAGTTTCGCGCCGGAACTTTAAACGTCGCGGGACTCTGGCGGCGGTTCGAGCACTTCATAACCGGCGCGGATGAATGAAGCGTAAATAGGATTGGTGAAACGACTTCACACAGATTGCGCAACAATTTTCCTCGAAAGGATTAAGTTATCGTGAAAGTGTCGAAAATACTCAACATCAGAGCTTAATGTCATAATTTTATAATTTGTACCATTTGTATATTATAAAGTGATTTGCATATTTCGATATAACGTATATGCTGGATGCTCATCTAAAATAGGATTCGATGTTGTTGAAGTTTACTCGGCATTATTAAATCAAGAATAATAATATAAAAATGTTTAAGAAGACGATATCCAATGTTATATGTGAATACATTCTTATAGCACATTGAAATTATAAAAGTTTCAAAATGAAGATATAAAATAAAGAATATTCATTCGATTACGAGACAATATTTCCATCGATCTTAGGAAAGACATACTTAAGGATATGATATATCCATTAGCGTTTATCACGGAATGAATATTTCAAATATTATGCAAAAGATTTAACTAATTTGTAGAAACTATAGTATTACCAGATACCGTAAACATGTATATTTACAAATGAAGAGTGGTTTCGCGGAATTCAATCATCGCGAGATTGCGTTTCCTAATTTCCTCCTAAACTCCTTATTTTTCTGGCTCTTAGTTCACAGTTGTTCCGTGCACCTATCTTATCCCGATCCTCGCGACGTATCCTTCCTGTTGCGTGTCAGGTTATCATGTTCCTAGCCTTTAGAAAAGCCGAGATTGCTACGCTGACAGAGGCCTCCAGCCGATTATCCAGCGATGTATGTACGTTACCAGCGATCACGGCAACAACTCGGCACGGACGTTCGCGATTTCATCTATCCCTATTTTTACCAGGAACTGTGCCAACGAGTCGTCGAAATGATCACGTTGAAATCGTATCAACAAACATACTATCACGACGTGTGTCGATTATGCAGACTATCAGATATCAAATCGGGCATTACCATAAAAATTAAATAGCAGTGACGTTTAAAGGATGTCTATCGCGTGTCTGATATTCAACGAGGACATTGATCAATTTTACAAAGGTATCCTTGTAGATTTAAAAAAATTTCACGATTTTTCATGTATAAATATACATACGTATCTTTTCACGTTTTTCACTATTTTCCATAGATGCGTATCGCTGTACAATAAGTATACCATCCATAAATTCTCCAAGAGTTCTTGTATATTTTCTTAACTTTTAAAGTAGGATAAACAACAGTGTTAAGAAGTTCTAAAGCACAAATATATGTACTTCGTTTTTTGTGGCCTTTCTTTTCGTTATTTTTTTATGCATACGTATTACTATGCAACGAATGCATTTTAATATCAATTCTATTTAACATCCAGTGACGCAATCGTTTCAGCGCGCAGTCTCTCGCAAAATCGGTATCGATTTTCCTAACTACGAACGAAACCTCGTAGATTCTGATTTTGCTGTTAGATAAAAGTCAGAACGGTATTCTCGATATGATTCGATCAGAAAGGCTGGTTATTTTAGGCAGAAGGCCGGATCAACAAAACTGTTTCGTGTCTCTGCTGAAAATTCTCTATCTTTCGCAACACGATACCATATTATGTCTATAATGTATCAGAGTTGTGGATTTGTCAACAATTTAAAAGTTAACTAAAAATGGCCGAAATATTTATTTTAATTCCGTATTATAAATCTAATCACTGGCGTAGATATTTTTGTTTCATTATCGTGACTTTTGGAGGAATAATTTATAATTACCGACGTGAAATATAACGTTATGAAATTGTGACACGCGGTATGTAACAATTCTCGATATTTATTAATTTTTGTTTCATTTGTATTTTACAAAGTACGAAAATATTGAATTTGTTTTGTCCCAATGTCACTCTGCAATTCACAATATTTTTAACTGGAAAGAATTTGTTGTTATTTCTATACTCAGAGGCAGAATCAGAATAGTTATTATTTTATTGAATGGATAAATCTATCACACCGTCATGAGCCAAAAAAATCTTTATTGCACGCGCTTACACAAACTACGGATAATAACAAAAAAGCATCTTAAGCCTTTCGATTAAATCTATCGATTGTAACTAGGACTACCTTTTTTATTTACAATCTGTATTTACATGCAGGATAGTCGTGTAAAATAAATATCTCTCTTTTACAAATATATATCCGACATTATCTACTATAAAGTAGTACTTAATTGTTGAATACTTAGAGTTATTTGTTGTTATTCAGGAGTCTATTTACTGTGAATGATCGAATTATTTAATTTAATTTCAATCGTTTTGAAATTATTACTATTTTGTAGGTTCAACAACAATCAACTTAAAGTAATGCAATTTTTATTACGGAAGGCACCGTTTCGTTTTTAACAATATAAAGAATTTTGTGTACATATACATATATAATATACATATTTAAAACAAGTCTTAGAATATATTTGGAAATGCATACAACAATGAAAATATTACGTCCTTTGACCGCATCATATAATCTAATCCAACCTTCGGTCCAGGTAGTCAACAAGTATTTAACCGTATTTGCTCGCACCCACATTATTTTAAAGGAACTCATTTAATTCACAAACTAATTAATACCGCTAGGGTTGTTGGCTACGAAAATATCTACGATTTCAAGAGCAAGAAGCCACATTCTGCAGACCTGTATAGACACGTTTTCCAGATCCGCGATCCAGATTTTAATAAACAAACAGTAATCATGCCAGATCTTTCGGACATGATGCTTGGCGCTCCACTACCTGATTCAGATCCTGATGGCACCTCGAGACTCGTGGAGAACAGCGTGGTGGACCCTATAGATCCAGAACAGCTAAGAGCGCGCGTGCTTGCACTCTTTTTTCCCCAAAGAAAACCCCATGACAGGTATGTTAGAATTACGACTAGTATGCAATGTTTAGGAAATTCTATTTTTGTACATGCAATAAAAAAAGCACAATAAATGCATAAATATTCATACTTTATTCACGATTATGTGTATTTAGATGTAAATTTTTGAATTTAGAAGAATTTTTGAATTTAGATAGAAGTTGCTATCAATAAGTTGACACAAACCATCAGTAGTTTGAGACAATCACCGTGCCGTTCAAACTACGAGTTTATCATTCTCTAACAAGAAAGTAATGTCTTGTAATAAACCATTCATAAAATTCATGTCGCGCATTTTTGTTCTATTTCAATTCGATGATGAACGTCATTAATATGTTATCCTATATTAATTTCATTGGAGTACTTGTTCACTAATAAACCGTCATCGTTTAAATGTCTGTTCGTAAATAATGTACAATAAAATCACTGAAATTTTTGTTCACATTTAGCTCCGATGGAAAAACCGAAAACAAAGCGGTGGGGCACCATGAGACGGCGTTCAAATACCAGCGGTGAAGAGGCTCGTTCGTCGATAACGGAAGTTCATCCGTGGACAGCTGGCGTCACGGAGAATTCGTGGATGAGCGAGGAGAAATCCTCGATGAACAACGAGAATTCCTGTAACAAAGACGAGAATGCGAGTACTCACGGCGAGAATACGCGGGCGAATAGCGAGTATCCGTGCCCAAATGGCGAGTATGGGTGAATGAATCACGAGCATCCGTTCATCCTCGAAAATTATCCATCGATGAATGGCAAGTACGTGTGGTCGAATGGGTACATATCGTGATCAAGTAGGGAGGATTTGGACACGAATTTCGGGAATTCGTGGATAAACCTGCAGAATTCGTGTATAAATGGCGAATTTTTTGCAAATAAACTACGAAGATTCTTTTTCAAATGTCGAGCAATCTTCCATAAATGGCGAGAATCCATGGTCAGACGTCGAGGATCTACTTACAAATGGCGAGTATCCGTGGCCAAATGGCGAGGGTACAGATATAGATACAAGCTGCTGGTACAATCGAGAAAAAAGTTCACGAAGCAGTTATAGGTTTGAATGTATGATGGCATACAGTGGGAACAAAACATAAGCATATACATTTACATAGAGTATGGTTGTGCAAAATAAGTATCTCCCTTTCCAATTAATCTTTGTATAAGTATGTACTCGATATTATCTAATAATAAATACTGCTTCAGTGTGTGATACTTAGTGTTATTTGTTATCTGTAGTATATTTCCTGTGAATGATAGAATTATATAATTTATTTCAATCGTTTTGCGGCACTTGCGATGCTAATGACGTTGGTCTTAGGCTCGATAACGAATCCACGGTCAACAGGATGATAGATACACTTGCTCTAACTCATACGTGTACTACTCACAGATCGTAAGGCGCTATTTTCTTCGTCGATCAGATCTCAAGAAAGAATCCCTCTTCGTTCCGAGGAAAACTATGCCGCCGAGGAAAACTATGGACAAGACGGAAAACAAGGACACAAGATCATCGGATTCGTAGAGTACCTTTGTTAGACGAAGCGCCCGG
>NT_178881.1:0-300 GCF_000188095.3 Bombus impatiens | reverse complement strand
AGAAAGCGAAAATATGGAATAAAAATTTTTCGTTCGAGACTTTGATTTCGAGAAAATCGACTTCGAATTTTCGCTCGGTACGCGTGCGCTTTATCACTTCTCGTTATAACGGATCTCACTGTAGATCCTTGTCTCGATGGAAAAATTTGAAAAATAAAATTAAAAAAAAAGATTTTTATTCTATATCGTCGACTTCTTTTTTCGTGTAGAATCACCCCCTTCCCGCTTGTACCGCCAATTACCAACCACCCTATATATATTGCATATTTAAAACAAGTTTTAGAATATACTTGAAAATGC
>NT_178880.1:0-337 GCF_000188095.3 Bombus impatiens | reverse complement strand
CTATTTTGCTTTTTTCGGCGATTAAACGGTAGTGCATTGCATTTGCATTGTAAAATGGAGTTCAGCATGTGCTTAAACGTCGAAATATTTCCAACGGGAAGGATATGACGGCTAGATTTCATCCAAATTTACGAAATCTTCGCGATTTGCGCAGATAGATTTCATCAAAATCGGCGGAATCTTCGCGATTTGCGAGCTATTTTTCTTGTTTCGACGCTTAAACGGTAGTGCATTACATTTGCAATGTAAAATGGTGTGAAATGAGCGCTTAAAAGTCGAAATATCTCCCTCGGGATGGAAATGACGGCTAGATTTCATCAAAATCGAAGAAATCTTC
>NT_178879.1:0-373 GCF_000188095.3 Bombus impatiens | reverse complement strand
TCTTGTTTAATTTAGTTAATGTTTTTGTGTATTGTGTTACCCGTTAGTTTGTGTAGCATAACTTTATTCTTTTGCACCGAGTTCAGTCGTGTTGTTAATATTTAGTTGGCTTATCTTGATTAATTTCTAACCTATTCCTGTGTTTATTGACCTTTCTTATTTTTCCTATTACTTTATTATTGCTTCTACTTGCTACTTGTTATTATTTTGTGTATGATATGAATAAGTTTTTTATTAGTGGTTAAAATCTACTTGTTAGATTAACATTGTCTGTAACTCTTCAGATTCTACTCTTTCGATGCTGCATCACTTACCTAGATTATTCTCACAACATCATCCGATTCTTCGATATGCCTTGGATACTTACTATGGT
>NT_178878.1:0-427 GCF_000188095.3 Bombus impatiens | reverse complement strand
CGCGGTGTGTGACCTGGGCCAGGCAGAGGGTCGCCCGGCGTAACAGTAGCCGTAATTTCCTTCCCGTTGGAGATATTTCGAACTTTAAGCGCTCGTTGAACTCCATTTTATACTGCAAATGTAATGCACAACGGTTCAATCGTCGAGGCAATCAAGATAGCTCGGAAATCACGATGATTTCGTCGATTTTGACGTAAAGTAAACGTAATTTCTGTAATATCGTGATATAATGTGTGTGTTTACAAAGGAATGGAAGATAGGAAAGACGATTGTTGTTCAACCTGAACTATTCACGCCAAAGGTACAAAACAATCAAAATAGCTCGGAAATCACGATGATTTCGTCGATTTTGACGAAAAGTAGCCGTAAATTCCTTCCCATTGGAGATATTTCGAACTTTAAGCGCTCGTTGAACTCCATTTTACAC
>NT_178877.1:0-667 GCF_000188095.3 Bombus impatiens | reverse complement strand
TTGTTGAGGCCCTGATAAAAGAGCTCAAAATTAAAGATGGCGAAGAGATGGAAGTGCAGATGATGAGAAAGACGCCGGGGGCACGCAATCGGCGATTATCGTGGGCACGCAATCGGCGATTATCGCCCTGCCAAAAGCGTATATCGACGATAGTGGTAATAACATCAAGATCAGGACCGGCCGAACCATAGCCACGGTTAGGGTGATGCCCAATGTGACCAAGTGTTTCAGATGTCACATGTTCGGGTATACTGCGAATAAGTGCAAAGTTACAAGCCCTGGAAAGGAGGTGTGCAGGAAGTGTGGAGAAAGAGACCAGACTATAGCAGTGTGCCCAAATTTACCGTGCTGTGCTATTTGCAGCAAAGAATCAGGTATTAGAATTGACCATGTGACGGGGTCCTTAGCATTCCCCAATTACAGGAGGATTTCAAGACAAGGAAGACAAGGGAGAAGATGAAAATCCTGCAGATAAATTTGAATAGATGCAGGATGGCGCAGGAATTAATGTGCCAAAGCACAATTGAGTTAAGACCGGATGTGGTGATAATATCCGAACCTAACAGGCAGCTACCTTACTGATACAATGATACTAAGGGTGATGCATCAATCTGGGTGATGCAATTCAACGGTAGAGCACCGGATGAAACTCTACAATATAGGAAGG
>NT_178876.1:0-334 GCF_000188095.3 Bombus impatiens | reverse complement strand
ATTACGTTATATGGTATAACGTTATAACTTATTATGTTATATGGTATGACGTCATATGGTATAACGTATTACGATATAGGGGATATAACGTTATAAAGTGTTAAAACGTATCACGTTATATGGCATAACGTTATAACGTATAACGTTATATTGTATAACGTTATAACTTATTACGTTATATGGTATGACGTCATACGGTATAACGTATTACGTTGTAGGATATAACGTTATAAAGTATTACGTTATAAGGTATAACGTTATATCGTATTATTTTATATGGTATAACGTCATATGTTATAACGTCATATGGTATAGCGTTATAACGTATTACATT
>NT_178875.1:0-284 GCF_000188095.3 Bombus impatiens | reverse complement strand
AATACGTAATAAAGTTATGACATATAGCGTAATACGTCATAGCGATACACCATATTACGTAGTACCTTATGACATTATACCATATAACGTGATACGTTATAGCGTTATACCATATGGCGTAATACGTTATAGCGTTATACCATATAACGTGATACGTTACAGGATTATAACATATGGCGTAATACGTTATAGCGTTATACCGTATAACGTTATATCATATTATGTAATACGTGATAACGCTGTACCATACAACGTAATAAGTTATAACGTTATACCATATAACG
>NT_178874.1:0-977 GCF_000188095.3 Bombus impatiens | reverse complement strand
TATGCCTACTCGACGAGGTCGGCAAACTACTCGAGAGGGTAGTCGCCATCCGCTTGGAACGACACATAGCGGGCCAAGGGTAGTCGCCGCCCGCTTGGAACGACACATAGTGGGCCAAGTGTCAGGTTTACACGAAAGCCAGTACGGCTTCCGGAAGGGGCGCTCGACGATTGACGCGGTCAGACGCGTACGAGCGATTGCGGAGGACATGGTCTCCCGGAAAGGCGTGGCGCTGGCGGTTTCCCTGGACATCGTCAACGCGTTCAACACCATGCCATGGGACAGGATAGTGACGGCCCTGGAGCACTTCGAGGTTCCCAGCTATCTCGTCCGATTGATCCGAGCCTACCTCGACGTCAGGTGGGTGTGCTACACCGGTAAAGAAGGAGGGGAAAAGCGATCCGTCGAGCGTGGCGTCCCGCGGGGCTCGGTGCTGGGCCCCATACTATGGAACGTTGCGTATGACGAGGTACTGCGATGCCCGCTACCCCCAGGCGCGCCCATGGTATGCTATGCGGACGACACCCTAATCCTGGTCGAGGGTCGTGGCTGGCACGAGACGCTGCGCATTGGCGAAATCGCAACGGCCTGTGCGACCCGTGCCGTGAACGAACTAGGCCTGAGAGTCTCCCCTGGGCGAAATCGCAACGGCCTGTGCGACCCGTGCCGTGAACGAACTGGGCCTGAGAGTCTCCCCTGCGAAGTCGGAGGCCACCTGGTTCTTTGACAGGAAGAGGCGAGGGACACCACCGCCCGGCCTATGCATAAACATGGCAGGTGAAACCGTCCGGGTGGGATCACAGATGAAGTATCTGGGACTCACCATCGACAGCCAGTGGACGTTCGAGTCGCACTTCGACTCATTGATCCCGAAGGTGTCAGCGGCTGCCAATGCCCTGTGCGGCCTACTACCGAACATCGGCGGGGCCAGAGACGCGGTGCGCCAACTTTACGAGGGCGTCGTTCGGTCACGAGTG
>NT_178873.1:0-304 GCF_000188095.3 Bombus impatiens | reverse complement strand
CGTTATAACGTATTACGTTATATGGTATAACGTTATAACGTGTTACGTTATATGGTATAAGGTTATAACGTGTTACGTTATATGGTATAACGTCATATGATACAACGTTAGAAGGTATTACGTTACATGGTATAACGTCATATGATACAACGTTAGAAGGTATTACGTTACATGCTATAACGTTATAACGAAATACGTTATATGGTATAACGTCGTATGATATAACTTTATAACGTATTGCGTTATATGGTATAACATTATAAGGTATTACCTTATATGGCATAACGTTATAACGTATTACGTT
>NT_178872.1:0-228 GCF_000188095.3 Bombus impatiens | reverse complement strand
ACGTTATAACGTTATACCATATAACGTAACACGTAATAAAGTTATGAGAATATAGCGTTATACGTTATAGCGATATACCATATAACGTAATACGTTAGAACGTTATACCATATAACCTGATACGTTATAGCGTTATACCATATAACGTAATACGTAACAAAGTTGTGCCATATAGCGTAATACGTTATGGCGATATACCGTATAACGTAATACGTTATAACGTTATAC
>NT_178871.1:0-1942 GCF_000188095.3 Bombus impatiens | reverse complement strand
ATATATATATATACATATATATATATATACATATATATATATGTATATATACATATATATACATATATATACATATATATATACATATATATATATGTACATACATATATATATATATATATATATATATGTAGTATCGTGGACGAAAAGCCTTAGAGATATCGGGCGAACCATGAACAATGTCGCGAGAGCCGAGGCGCCGTCGGGGCCATCAATGTGTCATCGGTCTTTTCAAGTGTAGCGGTCTTTTCAAGTGCATAGTTTCGTAGAAAAGACCTACGTGACCCTGGCCACGAGCGTCTGCAGAACACGTGTGCAGTGAGCCTAGCAGAAGACAACAGAATGCTGCAACGGCCAGAGAGAAGCAGCGTGCGGGGTCGAGAAGCAGAGCTTGCGAGTGGCGTTACCGAGAAATTGTTGATTGCATTTTGTGAAAATCGAGTCGTATTCTAATCATTTAGTTGTGCTGCTTTCTGTACGTTTGGCGTGAATAGTTCAGGTTGAACTACAATCGTCTTTTCTGTCCAATTAACATCTGTATCATCCATTCCTTTGTAAACATATTATATTACGATATTACATACATATATATATATATATATATATATATATATATCTAGCTACATTTGTAATATCTATTCCTATTGGTATACTTATATATATATAACGATAAAACAAATCTCATTTATATTACTTACTAATACGTATGCATATATGTATATAATTATAACCCAAGTAGCATTCATAATATTTATTTTCACTGATAACATACACGTAAAACATACAATAAAACAAAAGCTAAAAAAAAATTATATAAATATAAAAATTTTCCTTTTATATATATATATTAATAATAATAAAAGGTTATTCTTATTTCTAATAAACTCGAGAGTAAGAAACGATTTAATAAATTGTTAATAGGAAGATGAATCACCTGGTCATCGTACTTACCCTCATCAAAATAGCATATGGCCTGGTAGGATACGACTGCAATGGCAACCACCTCAACGTTACCACCATCTCTTCAAACTACGTCGGGGACTGCAGCATACAGCCTGCGATGACAGAAACCCAAGATATTTATATTCAACTACTGCAACTCTCAGAATTCGAATTTACCAGTGTAGGGTAATGCAAGGTGCAAATAACTCGAATTATGTATTACTGTGGCATGCAGTCCCACACGTCGGCAGTGCATAACGGATTCGCCGAATACCTCCATGAAACAGCCGCCCAACAATGTGCAAGGATACACCAAGACGGCACGTTTTCATTCGGACCACAAAACCTTATAGTAGGCCTAAAAGATAATGCAACAGAAACAAGGTCGCTTGTCCTAGCCGGCAAGTTAACAGACGACGGCAGCTGCCAGGGAACACAGTATGTAGACCCATACGGGAGCTGGGAAAAGGTCGTCGTACAAGCCACAGTAAGGATAAGTTTAAGATCAGCAGTTGTGCCAGTACGGATCGAAGCAAACAAAATTCTACTGAAATCAGGAACGGTATGTACCTTTAGCGAAGGAAACTGTCTAGACGCTGAGGACGGATACACTTATTGGCAACCACAACCGCCCTCACCATGCAAATTTGATCAGTACGATGTGCTATATGAAGGAATTACTACAAAGATCCAGGAAATAAGAACCAACAGGGAACCAGCACAACCAGTTTACGCACTAACAATGCAGGAAGTAACATTTGCACTGACTAAAACTGGAGAACAGCCACTGTGTGGATATACGCAACTATCCACTGATCATCCCAAATTGTTCCTGTTAAAAACAACAAGAGGAAATACGTTCATCTCCAAAAGCAAGACAGCAGTCGAAAATTTGGATATATTCGCATATGTCAACTCAAAATTCATTTACGTAGAGGAACATATTAAACGACAAATGACAACATTATACCATGATATACTGACACAAAGATGCACCACA
>NT_178870.1:0-562 GCF_000188095.3 Bombus impatiens | reverse complement strand
AAAATCGACGAAATCTTCGTGATTTGCAATCTATATTGCATGCTTCGACGATCATCGGGATTTGTGAGCTATTTTGCTTTTTTCGACGCTAAAACGGTTGAAAATTGCATTTGCAGTGTAAAATGGAGTTCAACGAGCGCATAAACGTCGAAATGTCTCCAACAGGAAGGGAATGACGGCTACTTTTCGTCAAAATCGGCGAAATCTTCGTGATTTGCAATCTATATTGCATGTTTCGACGCTTAAACGGCAGAAAATTGCACTTGCAGTGTAAAATGGAGCTCAACGACCGCTTAAACGTCGAAATATCTCCAACGGGAACGGAATGATAGTTCGTTTTCGTCAAAATCGATGAAATCTTCGCGATTTGCAAGCTATTGTGCTTGTTTCGACACTTAAACGGTAGTGCTTTGCAATTGCAGTGTAAAATGGAGTACACCGAGCGCTTAAAGTCGAAATATCTCCAACGGGAAGGAAATGACGGCTACTCGTCGACAAAGTAGACGACATCATCCCGATTTCCGAGCTATTTTCCTCGTTTCGACGCTTAAACGGTAGAATA
>NT_178869.1:0-420 GCF_000188095.3 Bombus impatiens | reverse complement strand
TATACCATATGACGTTATACCGTATGACGTAATAACATATAACGTAATAACGTTATAACGTTATACCATATAACGTAAAACATTATAACGTTATACCATATGACGTAATACGTTATAAGGTTATACCATATAACGTAATACGTTATAACGTTATACCACATACCATCATACGCTATAACGTTATACCATATGACGTTATACCTTATAACGCAATACGTTGTAACATTATACCATATAACGTAATACGTTATAACGATATACCATATAACGTAATACTCTATAACGTTATACCATATAACGTTATACCATATAACTTAATACGTTATAATGATATACCATATGGCGTTATACCATATTACGTTACACGTTATAGCGTTATAACATATAACGTAATACGTTATAACGTTTTACCATATAGCG
>NT_178868.1:0-355 GCF_000188095.3 Bombus impatiens | reverse complement strand
TAAAAATGATATTAATAAATATAAAAAATTAAATAAATCAATTTTTAGTATTAAAATTTCTATCATAAAAATTTAATATTAAAATTTCCATTATATTAAAATTTATTCTACAAGTAAATTCTATTAATTTAAAAATTAAATATAATATTGGCAAAGAAAATACTAAAGTATAAAATATTAAATAAAATGCAGATAAAACTCGATCTTCTGAATAACCTCATTCTATAATTATATAAAAAATTAATAATAATCTAGATTCATATATAAAATAAAATGTTAATAAATCTATACTTATAAAATTTACTAATATAAAAAATATTAATATTAAATTTAAAATTAAACAATTCTTTTTATA
>NT_178867.1:0-745 GCF_000188095.3 Bombus impatiens | reverse complement strand
TTCATGTTAGAGATATTTCGACGCTTAAGCGCTCGTTGAACTCCATTGTACACTACAAATGTAATGTACTACCGTTTCAGCGTCGAAACAAGCGAAATAGCTCGCAAATCGCGAAGATTTCGTCTATTTTGACGAAAACTATCTGTCATTTCCTTTTCGTTGGAGATATTTCGACGTTTAAGCGTTCGTTGGACTCCATTTTACACTGCAAATGTAATGCACTACCGTTTAAGCGTCGAAAAAAGCAAAATAGCTCGCAAATCCCGAAGATTTCGTCGATTCTGCCGAAAACTAACTGCTGTCACTTCCCGCGCTCCACCCCTGCCGTAACAAATACAAGAAAACCATTCTATACAAAACACGCGAATAAGGATTTGAATGCACAAACGAACACACGGCACTACGAAACGAAGGGACGGATTAACATAACGAGGGCGATTATCGGATCCAACCAATATACAAATCCATATATACACAATTCTAAATAAACCAGGAAATAAGAGTAACTACAAAAGGGGAAAATAATTGAAACGCCAGGAAAATATATATATATGTCGAAGATAAGAGGACACCGATGCCTTCCCTCCGAAACCTCGGGTAAATCCATAGAAACATTGTAATTAAAATCTACAGTTGTAATTAAACGATTTGCCGTCACTCTACACAATTGTATTTGTTTGAAACTTGTGACAATGAGTTTGGGCTCAAGGCGACGATTAGTCGCCGAACGTGGCCGCGGTCAACG
>NT_178866.1:607-2062 GCF_000188095.3 Bombus impatiens | reverse complement strand
AAATCGTTCAATTTGATTTTGTCATAATAGAAAAACCGTCCTTTGCTGTGTCAAGAGGTCGTAAATAAAAATTAGGAATTCGTTCAATTTGATTTTGTTATAATGGAAAAACCGTCCTTTGCTATGTCAAGAGGTCGTTACCGTTTGATTAACAAACCGGCATCTTGTCAAGGTATATAAGGAACACGGAAGTCGCGTGCGAGCTCTTTTGTGCCTGAAATTCCGGAGAGTGAACATCAAAGAAGAATTTAAATATAAGATAAATAAAAAAAAAATCAGATAACAGGAAACATTCTTCTTTCAACATCTAAGCCATTAATTTGTAATATTTAAGCTATTAATTTATACTTTTAAGCCATTAATTTATAACATTTAAGCTATTAATTTATAATATTTAAGCCATTAATTTATAACATTTAAGGAATTAATTTATAACGTCTAAACTATTAATTTATAACATTTATGCCATTAATTTATAACATTTAAGCTATTAATTAACAACATTTAAACTGAATTTATAACGTCTAAACTATTAATTTATAACATTTATGTCATTAATTTATAACATTTAAACTATTAATTAACAACATTTAAACTCTTAGTTTACAACATTTAAACTGTTAATTTATAACTTCTGAGCCATTAATTTATAACATATAAGCCATTAATTTATAACATCTAAATCATTAACTTAATATTTGTGACTGTGAGCAATGCGGTCTGTAGAATCAGTGTTTGTTACGCAATAGTTTCTTTTCAATATTTTAATATCACGATAGTTTTGATTATATTCGATCAAATAATCACACGCGAAAGTAATAAAATTTTATTAAGAAAAGTTGTACGCGATATTAGAGTACCTGTTGGCCGATTATAATTTTAACGGTCGTGGAAGCGTAGTCTTATTTTACATATTTTTGAACATTCGCTTCCGGTATTAGAGTCAGTGCATCTCTCAAGAGGATAATAGAGCCACTGCAGGAACTAAAGAATGTAAGTAGTTTGATTTGTTGTGTTTCAATTTTCAAATTTTCGTATCTTGTTTAAATTATCCTTGATTACAAAATAAAAATGATCGATAATTTAGAAAGCCATAAATATTTTTTTTAAATAAAATAAAGTGTTAAAGTATTAACATACGATTACAATAAAATTTTCTCTGACATGCATCGAAAATCATTTAATTCTCACTACTTATTACGGTTCATTAGAATTTCAATCTTTTTCATTACTAAAGCTACAAATTTAAGAAACTTCCATTTTTCATTATATCCAACTTTTTAAATAATCAGCAGTCACTAATCGTGTTTTATTCTGTAACAGATTTTTCGCAACCTCCGTTTCCACCACTGAACCTTACACGGTTCCTGCCTGATCCATGGTACGTCCTCTGTTTCTCCGCTTCGAACGGTGAGTCGCATGCATTTCTGTTCCTCCGGTCACTCAATCATGTCG
>NT_178866.1:0-537 GCF_000188095.3 Bombus impatiens | reverse complement strand
GAGTGACCGCGGGTATTTTTTATACCCGTGAGTAGTAACATTCTTTTTTTAAATTTATTAGTTTAGGATAGGTCTTCTTGCACAGCGCGATTATAATAATTAGTTTTTTAATAATTCGGTTAAACATATACACTTGAGAATATATTCGTGATATTTATAAATATGCATGTTAACATTCCGTATGAATATTTGCAAAAGGCAAATATCTGCACGAATATATCTGTTTAACATAAACATACTTGATTTTAAGCAACGAATTAATCGTGACAATATCAAGTCACGTTCGTTTATTTCATTTCGGTTAGAATTTAAAATATGAGCCAAAATTCATTTTTTCCCGTACAAGAATGTGTTAAATTTTACGTGCAAGAAGACACTTCGCGACAGGCAGATTCTTTAATCAAAGCAATAATTTTGAACACTGCCTTTGCACTTTCGAGTATATGCTTTGATAAAGAGATCGCCTGAGATTACTTCTTTCTTAGTAATCTATTTAGAGTCAATTATTCCATTTGATCGAGTCTCAGTCTTTTTCAA
>NT_178865.1:0-648 GCF_000188095.3 Bombus impatiens | reverse complement strand
GCACAATAGCGGCCGCACACACAATGCATTATATACATATTAAATTAGATGAATTAAACAGTACCTTTATACCCACAGATATAAGACGACTGAAGGCAACTGTAGTAAGTATCCAAGGCATATCGAAGAATTGGATAATGTTGTGGGAATGATCCAGGTAAGTGACGCAGCATCGAATAAGTAGAATCTGAAGAATTACAGACAATGTTAATCTAATAAATAAATTTTAACCACTAATAAGGGAACTAATCCATATCATACATAAAATAATAACAAATCGCAAGTACATAAGAAGAAAATAAGAAGGGTCAATAAACACAGAAATGGGTTAGAAATTAATCAAGATAGACTAACTAAATATTAACGGCAAGACATGACTGAACCCGGTGCAAAGGAATAAAGTTATGCTACACAAAATAGCGTTAACTGATGCTTAAATGCAACTGGTAAAAAAATTTCACTTTCGGCTAACCCGCTATGTGCAGGAATACTGGCACGGGAGAGGATTAAAGCTGGGATTAATAAATATTTGTCCTCGTTGAACGGATTTTTATTTCAATGTAGGATTGCTTAGATTATAACCTTTATATATTTTATTAGCCATATATATATATATGTCGGAGATAAGAGGACACCGGTGCCTTCCCT
>NT_178864.1:0-40460 GCF_000188095.3 Bombus impatiens | reverse complement strand
AGTCAGGCAAGCGCACGAGCGTGGGCATTTCGGGGTCACCAAAACAGAAGCTATGGTTAAAAAGGACTCCTGGTTCAAAGGACTACGCGAAAAGGTCGAACACGTGGTATCCAACTGTCTTGACTGTATCCTAGCCGAACGAAAATTAGGTAAGCAAGAGGAGAACGTGCGAAATTACAAGAAAAGAAGAAAGAGTGCGAAGCAGTACCTAAGGGGGGACCTTGTCGCCATAAAGAGATCACAGTTCTCAGGGTCAAAACTCGGGGGCAGATTTTTGGGTCCGTACCAGGTAGTGCGAGCCATGCGGAATGACCACTACACTGTGGAGAAAGTAGGGGAGCATGAGGGACCCGCGCACACCTCGACGACTGCCGATTTCATGAAGCCTTGGGTCCTGAACGCCGAAAATGACGCATCCGACGATAGCGAGAATGAACACAACATCTGGGGGCAGATGTTACTACAGGATGGCCGTGTGTAGTATCGGGGAGAAGGGCCTAAGAAACGTCGAGCTAACTACAGACAATGTCGCGAGAGCCGAGGCGCTGTCGGCTCCATAAATGCGTTATCGGGTCCTTCAAATAAATAGCTTCGCCGAAAAGACCTACGTGACCCTGGCTACGAGCGTCTGCGAAACACGGAACACGTGTGCGGTGGGCCTAGCAAAAGACACAAGAATGCTGCAGAGAAGCAGAGTGCGAGTTGAGCGGATACGGAGTGAGTCGACGTGCGACGATATTGTAGTCGGTCCTTTTATTATTGAATATCACTTATTAAAATACATTAAACTTTGAACCTACCATTATTACTTGTCCTTACTCTAAGAATCCATCAGTTACTATATACATGTGTACGCGATTAAAAGATTAGTCGGTGGAGGATTAGGTCGGATAATACGATAATCGAGCATAGCTGCTCGTATACCATCTGGCTTTTTATTATTAATCGTGAATTGAGCGCAATGTCGTGGAAAACTGGAAAGATTTTAATCTCGAATGTTGAAAGAAGAATCGAGACGGGGCGAGATAAGAGTTGTTCTTTGTTCAAGGTTAAAAGAAAATAATAAACGCTTCGTTATATATCGATATCATTCTTTACATTGTACATATTCTTAGATCGATAGAATGGATAAATAACGCCTGTTATTTCTGTTTTTATATCAATTGAAATCGCCCTCTTCCGTTTATTGATTATTTCATTTCAAGAATGTTATCCATATATGACGGAAAGTTGCATAATTAGGAAAATATTGAAACTGAACTTTAGTTTAGCACTTTTTATTGAATTAGTAAAATGTACAGTGTACGTATTATATAAACTAGACAACATCTATTATTACAGTTTTAGTATAATTATCGTAATTGGCAATTATTTGTAGCCACATTTGCTTCTTATTCTTGCAAGAAAGATAACGTATAGATAGTATGTATGTAGTGATCGGACAAACCGCCTTTACATCTTTCGAAATCGTAGTTGAATTAAGGACAAACTAAACTATACCTAATACCTACTTAGGAATGTGGGTATCGGTTAAGTAATTGAGAAAGTGATCGAGATAAACGACGAAGCTACAAGGAGTAGACAGCGCGCACCGGATGTATTATACTTATATGTATATGATAAATAACGTAAAGTACATGATAATTGTAATAGGTAAATCTTGCGTTGTTTAGATAAACACTAATTCGCGACTGTTTCCATTTCCACGCTAATTCGTTCGAATCAGCGTACAAGTACAAGTGGTCGTTAATGATCGTAATAATCTTACAAATTACTCTACCCGCTGCTTATGTGCATATCTCATCCTTGTTGGAACAAAATTTTACCAACGGGTGCTATCAACCATACTAATCGATATGTCTTTGGCGCGATAATTTATTTATTTGAATCCTGCATATTTTCATCCTTGCTAAAGATCAATTTTACAATATGTACGATATGTATATCTGGAAAAATGTAAGCCGACAACTTTCGAAACTCGCTTGCCTTTATCAACTCTTAATTTCAAGAATGTAGATATTTTTGGCTTATCGAAAATTCGATTAGCGATGCGGCACAAGCACCGTGTCAATGTTAACTAATGACGCGCAATATGTATATTGCCTCTACTTTGTCGCTGTTTAAATATCGATAGTTGTTAAATTCTTGCATAAATGCAACGAGAATCGTACTTGTATTTTCTTAATTTGAAGTATGAAAATTATGCTGGAAATTAGCTATTCGTCATAGCGTTAATGAAAAATGATAGGATTGAGCAAACAGGTTTTCAAACAAGTAAGGAAGAATTACGGCAGCAGGGACTGAAAACGCGGGAAACCGCGGATCGGGAGAGGAACCAGCGTACAAACACCGTAGATGAAACATGGAAAAAGAACGATCTACCTCGTCTACGACGCTCGAGGAATAATAATTCCAAGGGACAAAGAACCGTGGCTATGACGATGTACTGTACTTCCTGCTTCCTGCTTCCTGTGTCATAGACTCTTGGTGAACGTATCGCGTCGTTCGATTCATCCAGATCCTCTATATGAATTAAAGATAGAGATCCCTGTTTCAAATTGTGTATGTAAATGCGTAGTAATACAATCGAGCAAATATAAATTATCAAATCGATCATAGAAATGAAATGGGAAAATAAAAAGCCAGGAAAAATATAAATATCGCCAATTGGATCCGCAACAAGTAATATCCACAGAATAAATCGATCGTTCAATCAAAAAATATAAAGATATCAAATCTTTCGTTATTCCGATCAATTTGTCTTAATAAAATTGTAATCTGTAAAACCTAATGTGATACAAGTGCCAGCCAAATCAACGAAACCATGAAAATGAAGAAAAGAAAATTAAAACAAAATGAAAGGCAAACATCTCGTTCGTTCTCCAAGCCACATTTTCTCGCCTATGATTATGCATGACGGCGGCGATATCGCTTAAACGGCGGAAAGAAGGTGAGAATTATCGATCGCAGTGAAAAATACGCGTACGCAGAAATTGCAGCACCAAAGTGGATGGATCGGATGCTAAAAAGGCCCGGATGCGCATTGTCGTCGAGGATATTCGAGGAATAACAATATGTTAGTTTGGACAGTGCGGAAAAGAAGAGAAAATCAGAAGGCGGAGGAGCAGGGCGAAACGGAACGAGAGGAAAAATGTAGTGTGTGAGAACCGATGCGTAGCGAGCGCACTTGGCTCCGCATAAATTCTGATCGGTGATTTACGAGCGTAACACGTGTCCCGAGCCAGGATGCCGAGTATTTATTTCAACGCGAAACTTTTTTGCATAAAATAGCGGGAAAACGAGCGGAGAAATCGGATCGAAGCCGGAAATGGAAATCGTATTGTCGAAAATGGCTCTTATGCCAGAATACAACAGAATATTATCATTATCGCCGTCGATGTTGTTGATGTTTGTTGCGTATTAAATGTGCAAAGTGCCGGAAGATGATTAATGTAATGAAAAAAATAACGACACGAAAGAAATACTATAAATGGAATAAGAGTAAAATCTATAGAGATATATAGATATAAGAAATAGAAAAAAAAATTGGAAAACTGTCCCTGGAACAAGTGAATTACAATGTTCATGAAATTCGTGAAAAGTTAGTTACTATTCTATACTATACAGGCGAATAACGCGAATTGCGATAAAATAATCCCAGGTATATATTAACATTTGCGTTTTCTTAATTATCTTTGACTCGATCCTAATTTTTTATACCCAACAAATTTCTCAAATTCGATGAAAATATGACGCGTGATTTTTCGTCTCAAGTATTTTTTAAAAAACCGCGAAAGATCGATAGATAAAATAAACGCGAGATAAGCAAGGAGAAAGTCGTGTCGTAGCGTCAATGGTTCGAAGTACGATGACATTCGTTTCAAGATATCGTTTTAACAATTGTATCTTATTAATTGCTTTAATGTATGATTATATCGCTGCTCGTTCCGTCGTACGAATCTTTGTTCTCTTAATTTTTTAAACAGAAGAAAACGGTAGAATTACATATTTCGAGCAATACATCTGTCTGATACCACCGACGACGAGTACAAATCACTTAATAATTCTCTCGGGCTACGTAATAACAGCGTATCACAGTACCTTAACGAACGAGTGTTCAACAATCTGTCCGTAGTGTAATCTCCGGCAAGCATTGTTCGTTTCTCCAACGATTAATTCGTCTCGCGTTAATCGCGCAACGATTTCTCACAGACACGATTGTCCATCTATACACCCGACGATCGTTCTAGAATTTACGTAGGAAAATGAAAAGTAAAAAGTAGCTTTGTATAAGAAACTTGCAAAGATAAGATAAACTTTGCGCGTTTCGCATTTAGTTAGATAACAAGAGTTCCACGACTTTCTATGTCTATGAAATAAAGAAAAACTAGGTCGTTATAAGGAATCGAAACAAACGCGATAACGCTTACTTTGATTTCGATTTCGGTGTGCCACAAATTGGTTATGAATCGTCCTAATCCAACTTAGAACAGGCGATATTCCGCGAAATCGGAATAAAATTTGAATTGGCCTTCGATTTTTTAGGAATAGGCAGTGGAATATCGTAATCTATTCAAGCGATCTTAACGATCATAACACGATATTTTTTATAGAATTAGAGAAAAAAAAACTACGTATTTGTAAAAAGAAAATTTCTGCTTCAACGAGTTTTTACGGGTAAACTATGGAGCGGCGATAGTCCATTCGTACACGTACCAACTATCATCAATTTCAACACGAAGGAAGAAACCAACGTTTTCACGAAAAATCCACAGGAAAACGAAACCAACGTTTAGTTTAGATTTGCATTCCAATTTTCCACAAATTGACAACCATCCTAGAATTGATATATCAAATTAGCGTCAAAGCTGTTCCTTAAAATTACCCAATGACACCACCAGTCACAACATAAAAACGCTCAGGTTCGCCGCTATTTCGTTCGCAGGTGTCGACAATATCCGTGCGTGTTTGGTTGGGTAGCTGCTGTATTATGATTCTCATTAGCACAAAATAATATTCTTATTCAATAAGAAGAAGACGCCAGGATGAGTCACGAGGAGTTCGACGACCGACGCGGTGCGGCGTAGCTCGGCACTAACAGTCTTTACGCGAGAAGCCAACCGACGGAGGAAGCAAAGGACAACGGCGGCGGCTATAAAAAGAAACGCGAGTAAATGGGAGTAAGGGAATGTCGAGGAGGGATGCAACGACGGGCTGCACGTATCAACTCTTTCCATTTCATCGTCAGATAGTACCGCGGACGAATAGAACCTCTCTTATTTCGTTGGACGCGTTATTTATCGCTACCTTCCCTTCGCTTTCATCGGCGATCGAATAGTCACTTGACGATATTGTCGTTTACAACGGAATACGAGGTAAACGGTCGTTTTTATTTCGCTTGACTTGCACTTAATCGTCTCGATACGTACGTTTAAGGTGCAACGGTGCTCGCTTTTATCCTTCCTTTCCTTCCTTTTTCGGTTTTTATTGCGTTCTTAAATATACAATCTTGTCAGTGCTAATTTATTAGGTTGTTACAATACATAGGAAATATGTTGAGCGTTTATTGTATCAATTTCCCAAATCTTTCTTTCCTTTCCTAATGATATTTTTTAATAATATTTACAAATTTTCACTGGAATTTGACGAATGAAAACCTCGTGACCGAATAAAGTTCCGATAACAGCGGTTTATCGTAATAACCAAAAATTCACAAATAAGCCTCGCAAATACCGCCTTTCACTAATCGGGCTTAAACGAAAGTAGCGTTAGCTCCGAGCAAAACAAAAGCCAGATGCTAACTCGCGTTAAAAAGCGGGCTCGTCTGCCTGCGTTCTCGTGAATAATTAACGGATATTCCGTGAAATTTCAGGCTCATTCGGGGTCGGCACAATTTACAGAAACGCCAAGACGACTAAGAAGCGCGGCAAGAATTCGTAATGAACCGTGTCCACGCGCGAAGGAAGATTCTTCGCATAAAGCAGCGTGGAAACAAACTTCAACTCGTAGCGCGATGGGAATTAAACGAACAAAGAGGAGGAGAAACGTGTAAAGAAGAAACGTTAGATAGATAGATAGATAGATACTTGCAATGAAGCACTGCAGCGAACCGTCAAGGGAATATATCTATCGTCTCAAAATATCTATACGAATCTAAGAAAAGACAAGATTTTCAGGACAAAATCGTGGAAACACAGAACAACGTTTAGGTTTTTCTTCTAAATTTTCCACAAATTGTCAAAGAATTCGCAACTAATGAATTAACAAATTAAATACGAATTCGAGTCTTTCCTACGTTAAAATGTCCCGTCCGAAGCGTTTAAATAATCTGTATGTATAAGTATCAATAATAAATAATTATAGGTATAGGCTGTTGTGGAATAATTATAAATAAAAACGATACGTGTTTGTAGTTCTCTCGGTTGTTTCAAATACAACATTCGAACTAATCGATGTCTAAAAATATCTAAAAAAAACATATGATAAAAATTGCGGCAATACAAAACTATTATTGATAGAGAAATATTGTTAAGATTTGAACGTTAACTAGTCGTGCAACGGGAATTAAGCGAATAAACCGGAACAAAGAAGGAAGAAACGATGGATATTTACGATGGAGCATCGGCGTGAACCATAAAGGGAAGCACTCGGAAGAAGAAAGTCTGCTGAAGGGTGCTCGAGATTTACAAGAAAATACAACGTGATTTTGGAACTCTGACTGGCTGGCTGACTGGATTTTTATGAGACCTATGGTGCTAAGGAGAAACGTAATCCGCATGATGAACGTTTCTTACTTTTTTCCTTTTTTTAACCATTTCTTTGAGCTATCCCTTTTTTCTTTTTTTAATTGACTTATATTCCACTATATATTGTATTATAACTTATATTCCATTAAAAAAATTAGTTTTTACTTTCTCGTTGCTTGCATCGTTTGCCGCCTATTTTCAATCCTTCTCGATTTAATAACGTTTTTGCTAGAAAATCGCTAGAAAAAGTTTCGTAAATTTGAAAAAACACATACAAACACATAAATACATACTAGATCGTTATAGATGATTTTTCGATCCAATCTATCGTCATCGATCTATATATATATATATATATATATAGATTATATTTGATTATTTCGTTGGAAAAAGAGTGAAATTGAGATATAAAAGTTCGAAGTAAGCGTAACTTTCTGCTTCCTCGATATTCGAATGGCCAGTAATAATAAAGTAAAATACGTTTTCTTCTATTAATTTCGTAACTACAGTATTTTTAGTATCTTGCAGACAAGATAATCCTTGTCCTCGATTCGTGAAATAGAGCGAACGATTGTGGTATTGAAGTAAATAAATAACCCTGATATACGTGACTGTTAGAAAACTGCAATTTAATTTTCTAATTACGATATTTAATCTATTTTCTTACGCCGTATTTTCTTAATTTTGATTACTAGCACAGCGTGTTAAATTAACAATACCTAACCAAATAGGTAACCGCCATATAAAGTTCCAGCTTCTTTTAATTTTATTAATTTTCTAATTGCAGATTTTCCATTTATTTAAAAAATGATGCCACTTGTAGATAGTCCTGTAATTCACTCTTTCATTTTACTAACCTTCTAATTACACCATTTAATTTAATCCCCAACCACTTCTACGGCAGAATATATTTTTCAGATAAAATATAGAATTAGAGTAAATAACTGAAGGCCAAGTAACCGATCGTAACTAATATGTTCTCATATGCAAATATTACAAATATTCGTATCGACCAGAGAAAGTAAAATGAGCAAGCATAAATTAATAGGTTAATTAACTTGGAACAATTGGGGTTATGATTTCAATGTGTTTACATTTGCACGAGCCACAGAGTGTATCTATTATCTACACGGTTCGATAGCCGGATAATTGTCTATTTAAGTAGCGATCGATCGAATTCAAAAACGTGCCGAGCTTAATTAACATTCTGTTTTATTGATGCACTCGTTAATAACCGAGCGCCATTTTCTTGGACCATTGTCGCCATTGTCGTCATTGTAGCGGTAGCTGGTTAATTTACCGCCAAATAAATACGTATCCATTGTTTCTTCGCATGTACGCGGTATTTCCGATCGATCGATCGTAGAGGATTCCTTCTAATCCTTACAGTTACGTTATTGCATACATTATCGAATGAAAAGTTCATCTGAAAGGACTTAAATAATTTACTTCAAATAATCACACTGATTAACTTAAACGAATAACTTCACGGTTTTATCGAACATTCGCGATGTTTCCTGATTCTCGGTATATCTGTTATTCCAGCGGGATGAGTATTATATAAAGTTTTAGTCGATTCGTAATACAATGATAAGATAGAAGGGATAAAACCACACCGAGGAAACCGGCACGATGCCATTGATCGCACTCCCGCCATATAGCTGGCAAGCTACGTCAACGCGAAAGGAAGACACAGAAATTCGCCAATTTTCGATCAAGAGGGCATTGGCAAGTTACTTTCTAGATTTGTGTCGTGCCGTATCCACGCGAAACACACTGAGCGTGATCGAATTCTACCGGTTCCCGAGCCGGTTTTTGTCCACGCGCCACGTCGTCGCGCCCGGTAGCTTCGTGGCGTTTCAACAACATGGAACGAGTGACCCTGTAACGAAAGCTGAAATATCATTCGATGGATCGCGATTCTGCATAAAACGAATGCTCGTTGAAACGTTGAGTCAGGTGTCGCAGGCTGGCTATTCAAATGTTGAGGCGACTTATGAATTTAGACTATTTTTCACTTGAGTATTTGAAATGAAGGATATTCGTTAAAACATCGAGCGAAATTGGCAATTGATGGTTTGAAGATTTCACGGTTGTATATTTAAATAAACACCAATTCAAATAAATCCTGAATCCTACGGTAAGTTCTAAGCTCAAGTTAAATCGTACATACGTTGAGTTAATATTTCACTCGATTCTGTGTTGAATCGATCGTTGATTAAATTTCAAACTGTTGATTAAACTTTGAATTAGAAATTCCCACCGTACGCTATAGAGAATACGATATAGAGATATAGAGAGATATAGATATATCGATTTTATACAATGCTCTTTACGATTAAAAATTTTAGACATTAGAATCTCTGGAATGATTGTCATATTATCATGAACAAAGATGACTATTGGTTTCGCGTGTGTAATTATTTTTCATTTAGAATATGTGTGGCGGATCGGCACCAACAGGACGCCAACAGGTCGAGGCATCAACGCGGTCGTAACACATCCCGGGCGATCCGCGGGTACCAATCGCCAACACCAGAGGGCTACTACGACAGACAACGAGTCTGTCTGTCTCGCTAGCAGTCGAATATACGGTGTCACGATACAAATAACGCACCTAGCGAGACTCTCTCCACGTCTAAGGCAGGGACTACCGGGCACAACCTTACTGACGAGTCCACCGTAGTCCCGGGACTAAACGCGAATTCCCTTTTCACCTGGCAGCAACTCCTCTACCTACATATGTATATTAGTAGTACGTGTCGTGCAACGAAGTAAACACGCAATCAGGTTGTTGCGTACATCTATCCGTTTTCATACAAAAACTTTGATTTATATAATGAGAAACGGTGCACTAAGAGGGAGAGAGAGAGAGAGAAACGCATACGTATCATGCAAATACGAAAGTTATTATTTATACGCATATTAAATACACGTAGATGGCATTGTACTTTTCAAAGGAGTCAAATTTCTTAATCAGGAAAATATTTGGAAAACATATATGAGAAATACATAGAAAGATATTTCGAATATGAAAAGTTTTCTCGCGATTCCAGGATCGTCGTAAATTTCTTCCAATTCGATTCGGAAGAATCCAGCATCGTGTATGTTCAAGAAGCTTAAGTAGTCTAGGGAAATTGGAAGCGTTCTAAATGCCACCCAGGCCATAAACTCCTCCCCTTCGTCCTCTAAATACTGCACCATTTGTGCAAGCATTTAAATCTGGTCGAGAATATACAACGATCGACTCGGTATGAGATTCGGCGTTTGACTCAATGTTCGAATTTAATACTAGGATCGAGAATACATTTAATTGTCTAGCACGACATTTATCTTTATAATCTATAATCTTTATAATCTATAATCTATAATCTTAAATACAGAACTTAATATATAAGTCATGTGACTTTGCGTTCATCTCAAAAGCTGCTTCAGTTTCTAATTTAACATTGAATGGTAGCATCGTTAACATCGATAAGTAAGCTATAAATGTTTACGCAAATTTATATTTCAATAAATATATACAATTACAGAATGGAACCTAAGCAAAAATTTACCTCACCCATTAAATATTATACCGAATACTATACTTTGTACATCTTACCTATTATTTATATGCATTTTGTGTTATTTTTACTATTTTGACCAAGTCGAAATTTGACTCAACTGCACTTTCTAATACTAATCGCTGCTACCAATTTGATCGTTATTATAAAATAACGGGTTAAATAGTCTGAACATGTTGCAAAATAACCGTAAACAAGCAAGTTCGGTTGGTTCTGATCGAGGAACTATCATCTCGCAACATCTAGATGGTGGAACGAAACAGTCATAGAACGCAGAGCCAGTTTAGGTAGCCGGAGATACACGTGTTACAACAACGCGAAGCAACGCCGGCGAGCGGGCCAACATGGGACAAATTCTTCGAGCGGAAACGGGAAGAGCAGGCTGGAAGGGCCGAGGTGAGAACCAAAGTTCCTCGTCGTCTCTCAACAATGGCGAACGTACACGTGTAATTGTAGATAACACTAGAACACTTACGCGACAATAATGTCCTCTCAAGATTCGTAGAAATAATTTCATTCGCCGAAACTTTGCTCGAACAAAATAACGAAATACGAATAATGAAACTAACGAAATATCGAACGAATAACGAAGACCTCAAAAGAGGATAAAACAACCGTTTGTAAACCATTCTGGGCGCATCTGTAAACTTAAATAATATTCATCGGAGCTCTACGAGTAAGCGTTTCAAACTTATACCGAATGTTCATTAATCTGGGACTCGGAAGAGATCGAATTCACTTCGAACAGCAGTTAACACTTAATGACAATAATTAATGCCGCGATAAGGTATGCGACAGAGAGTAATACAATCTTATGCATTTATCGGTTATCGATTCGGTTGATCCAGTAAATGATATTAAGTTACAGAGAGACAGAGAGACGGTATAAACGATACCTTGTCATAAGGTAAATCGCTGATAAATGCCGTCGATGGTAATTAATAAACAGAGTACAGTTTCCTAGCAAGCATTATGATACGCTTGATAATCGTCGGTCATTAATGGTCGAATGCGCTCATCTAGAAACCATAAAGTCTTTGACTAACTAGATCGACTAGATTGACTAACAGATCTAGGTATTACATAGAGTTAGCCAACTAATATTATGATTATCTTAAAATTTGCGACTATAATAGTGGTACCCTCGTAACAAATACATTTGTAAAGCTGTATAACATAGTGAAATACCGGTCTTATATTTCACGCTAATATGACATGAACTAGTAGTATTATTAATAATATATATTAATAATATGTATTAACATATGAATATAATATGGATCAACCTTCAAGTTTCCACATACCGCGA
Organism: Bombus impatiens; assembly: GCF_000188095.3. NCBI lineage: Eukaryota > Metazoa > Arthropoda > Insecta > Hymenoptera > Apidae > Bombus > Bombus impatiens. Next base: position 28,839 of record NT_178864.1, on the reverse strand, counting down.
CTCGAGACAGTCAACAAAGCTAACGTAAACCACGAGCAGCAGTTTGACAGACCGTTTAAATAATGCGGTCGACCAGTTGCATAGGTGCGAAACGCGGCCAAACGGAAACACGCATGTCCCCGACAATTAGCGCGCGCGCACTTCAAATTAGAGCGAGTCGTAGCAAAGACGCGAACAGAGGTAGAACTGATTAACGAACCATCGTAGTCGCGTCACCGCTCATTCACCATCGCACTAACAACTGGATTCTGTTTACATTTCAGATGAGCAACATTATACGAAGTGCGTTTAAACAACATCGATTTTTTTCCACACAGCGCGTATATACTTTGTCACACGCACGCATAAACGTTCGATGATTCGATAGATACTTCGTTCGATGAATTCCTCGAGGCACGTGTCGCGATCACGTACACGAGAAAATAAAAACGATAAATAAACCACTCTGCACTCAGCACCATGTGGTATATCGCGAAGCATTTTCCTCTCGTTAATCCCCGTGACAAGCATAGAATAATAGGTGCACACGATGCGTCAAGCGCGTGTACGGTTGTTTTCCTGGTTAAGAAACGCCCTCTTTTCTTTCTCACTCTTTTTTTTCCTTTTGCGTTCTAATTGAACGTAGGTTTGTGTTTATGCCGCCGCGAAGGCGCGATTATTTCCAACACCAATTATTCGCAAGTGCACGATGAAATTTTGAAACAACATACAGTTTCGGATCTAGGTGAGGTCCACTACCACAAGATTTTTACGCGGATCAATCGGTGTCGTTAAATTCGCGGATCGCGAACCATAATGACTAGGTCCTTTACGATCCACTTGCCTTATTACACAATAGCGTTTTACCAAAACTTTCGTTTCATTTTTATTACGAATCAAATAAAGAAGTATTAAACTATATCTCTTTATATGAACTTTAATCGTTTAAATGGATTTTCAGACCTATTTAAATTGCTAGATGTACGATTTTAAGTAACGATTGCTGCATATAAAATTTCATTTTATAACATTTTCATAAACGGTAGGAATTATAATCGCTAACAAAAATCGCGCATAATGCCAGTGCGAAAATAAATTCTTAGTTATATGTATTATATGTACGTGTATTTAACATGTATAAATCATATAACAGGCACACATACATACGTGTGCGTAGAAAACAATATTAAAAATGTATTCTTCGGTTTTGTTCAAAGTTAAAATTCAAATTTCAAATAACCCAATTACAGTCAGCCAAGTGTCATAACTCCGTTCACGAGCCAGATATGACTTCGAACTTTTCAGGAGTATACTACATATATACTACGTATTATCGCGAAGCACGCGAGCGTAACGTACAATGTATAATGTATAGTGTTCATTGGTGAAATACGATCGGGCACACGTAGGCGAATCTTTAGGAATTCTTTGCCGAAACTGTTCCTTTGTCGAGTCCAGACAATATTTATAGAACTTAGAGAAAATGGTATGTATGTATTCGTGATACGTTTCATAAAAACGTAACCTGTCCACAGTGGGGTGTTTACGTTGAAAAGTCAATTTTTTTTTAATTTTATTTTTACATAAAAAAGTTGCACCATCTGCTTACTGTGCATCTAAACGATATAGATAACAGATTATCTCGATGATCGCTAAGATTATCAGCGACTAAAGTAGAAAACGTGTGGAATTCAAATGAAAGGTATACGGATAATTATATAACGTAAAGAGAAACACTAACATTCATTCGCATATTATAGAACAATTCGTTAAACTGTGTAAAACTGCTTCGTCGTGAATCTATAAAAATTACTAATCGGTCACATTGAAAACTCTGACGAGATAATTGAGATATAAAAACAATATTGTTTAGTAGCTTTTCAATGCAGATACCCCAACGTGTTCGGACTCGAGCGACCGTTATCAACTTCTCTGTATCCCGATACAACGAAGCAAAGTACAAAATGCGACAAAGAGAGAGTAGTTCCCAAGCGACGTTCGCGTCAGATTTCACCGCAATTGCTCAACGCATGACAGAGACGTCGAGTGTTCTCGAGTGTCTACGTACGATTTTACAATAAACATTGCACAAGTACGCTGAAGCGCACGACTCGATCCTATCCAATATGATTATCGTCGGTGTTCGTTTACGATGGGATTATTACGTTAAGCGCGCGTAAAAATCAAACCAGCCTTGACAGTGGCGGAAACCGTAGTTTCCCTGTCAAGTTTAAACCCGTCGCGATCGATCCACGCAAAATCTAATCTCCCGACTCGAGTTAAGTCTTAAAATACGACGGGTCGTGTATTTCCGCGGTCACTGTCGCCGTCACCGTCACCGTCACCGTCACCGTTAGATTCGCTAATGTCCCGATTACTTCCTAACTCCTCATTGTCAACCACGGCCGCAGACAATGACCGAACACCCCCTCTTCTATCCCTCTTCTGAACGAAGGACCATGAGACGCGCACACACGGCACAGCAATTAAATCCGAGGAAGTCGCGCGTACTCACGTTCCGCGCTCTCTTGCACTATTTATTTACGTATCTCCTCGGTAAAAGGGTTTATAGGAAGACGATCAAAGCCTCTGAATAGACCGAGTCGACCTAAAAACCCGTCAATACCGTTGCACAGGCACCACGGAATGTACAGTTAGCCTGTTTGTTTCTCCAGTCGTATCTTGGCACGTATAATTTCGTATAAACTTCTTCTATCGATGTATTTGTTAGAAACACCTATGTGTAATATTTCACATAATAACGAGATTAGTAATGAGATGGGCCTCAAATGAGAGAAGCGAGAAAGACATGCTCGCGCATTCGATCTTACCTTCCTGTTTATTTCTCCCGTCGTATCTCCAGATATACATATAATTTCATAGTTTTCCCTATGAGTTCCTTCGTAGAAAATCAAATGTACGATAGTCTATACAATAATCGTATTCGTATTGGAAAGCTGGCATACTATAGGGCACGAGACGTGTAATCTATACTCGCACATTTTTTCGTCACTTACCTGACTTTTCCGCCGCAGAATTGGCACGCCAGGCCCTGCCAGCCCTCGTGGCACACGCAGGTGCCATTGACACATTCCCCGTTGACGCAACTGTCCGTGTCGCAGGTCGTTTCCGTCGTCAGCGACGACGAGGAGGAGGAGGCGGCCGCAGTTACGTGCACCACCCAACAGATCAGCGCCGCCCACAGTATCGGCCACGACACTGCAATTACACCGCACTGATCCCGTACCACCTCACGGCACTGCCCTTTCCGACGGTATTTCGATTTATATAGGAACAAAAACATCTGCACGACCTCTGCCATTTTGATAGGCTTCCATGTCAGAGACAATGGCCGACGGCGACGCACCGGACGAGATACATATGGGGCACCTTTCTCGCTCGCGTTTTCGATGCAACTCGCTTTATTCTCTGAGCGACTGCCGAAGTCGAGAGTCGAGAGTGTGCGGTCTCCACCGCGCGGCTCTCACGGTGTCGCGACCACGGAATACGACACTTGCCGGACTTTTCACGTAGATGGTATAGTCTAGTGACTTTTCTGAAAGTGATCATTTCGGCGGCTGCCATCAGGTGGCGCTCGTGATTTGCGCGCTGTAGCGACACCTGTATATAGTACCTAAGACTCCTCACCGATGTCCGGAGTCAGGAGAGTGTTAGGAACACGTTGTCGACAAACTGTCAGCTTTTCAGGTTGATATTAAGTCGAAAATCCCCTCCCTTTCCTAGATATTTCACAGAACACAGAATTTACAATTAGTTGAAGTGAATGCAACATCTAAATGCAATGAATGAACATGAAAAACGCAACGGCAGCGAACGAAAGCAAACTTCACTTAGTAAAGCGATTCTCTAGTGATTCGCAGACTGATCCAGCGAGCACCAGTCATCGTGGCAGTCACGGTACACGTCGTATCTCTCCCGCCTCTGTTGCTACTCGATACAACTACTGTTACTACTCTACAAGTCTAATATTTGCCCGACATATGCTCGTTTAATCGTACCTCAAGAGTCGTTGAATCTTTATACATAGTAAGTTGACACAACACGAAAATGCTAAACGTATATTGTACATACGCGTATACATGTCGATATCGTTAGTCGATTAATATACGTCTCATTTTATAAGTGAAATTTAAATATTTACAATTTGTATGACAAGACAAGAAATATGTATTTCAATATTATACTAGATTATATAGAGTTCTTATTATATTTCTATATGTTTTCTGTTGATCTATTTTATTCGTAATACAGAATAATTGGCAATGTTTAAATTATTTTTCCCAACTCGTGCGTTATCAGATAAGCATGTTCGTTTAAATCCCGCCCTCAAATTGCTGGATCCCTTTGTCAACGAAAGAAATCACAAGCGAAAGAAATTTTAAATTGTCTGATTAAAAAAATGGTAGGAAGGAGAAGGGGACGAAAGAAAGAAAAACAGAAACGTATCGATGAATTTGAGCTTCGTAGGGAGTTGAGAAGACAAAGACGACCAACAGAATTATCCGACAAAGAGAGTATGTCTAAGATAGAGCTACCAGAACATCCGGAAGAAATTAGAATTGGCGGCATCGATGGGTGAGTAATCTCTTTTTGTCCTTTTCCTATTTTTGTTCTTTTCTCGAAATTTGTATTACATACTGAAAATACTAAGAAGTTTTTAGCGCTACTTATCTAAAATTAAATAACGGTATCGTGGAGTAGCAGTTGCGATTAATAAATGTATTTCTCATTAATGCTCACCGATAAGATCCAATTAGAATTCATCCATCATCCTTGTTTATGAAAATATATTATCATATCGTATTCTATGCTTACGTACATAAATGTACCGCATGATTTTAATTCTGGCGCATTCGGATAAAATCGTCGTTTTATAATATTGTAGAAAATACATTTAATTATCTCGTATTTGCAATCATGTTAAGAATTAATTTCCACAAGAAAAGGTTTGTTAATAGTATAAATGATAGTAAACATGAGAACGAAGTATTTCGAAGTAGATTTTTTCAATTTTTCTGTATGATTATCGGCAAATGTATATTTGCCAGTAAATCTTTATACTGCAATCGCAAACTCGGTTTATTCAAAATATAAAATCAAATCAGTTCAAAGAATTATTCAAATTACACGTTATTTTATTCATTAAAATTAACGTGAAAACATGAAGACATTTTTTTGCAAACTTAAGAAACTCAATATTACGACGTATGTAATTTTATTCTACAAATTTCTCGGTATAATTCAAACGTAAATGAAATGAAACCAAGTCACCTATTTCGATCATGGTTACGTTAAGTAATTCTAACAGGGCGTACATGCTTTCTGCTTTAACTTGTATCTAGTTTCCCATGCACGATCCTATTGTCACTACAAATAACCATATGATCGAAAACGGTTCAGAGACTTCGCCAGCTATCAAAAAATAACGGATTAACACATTGACGTAAATTTAATAATTCTCAGCGGCGGGACGCAGTCGACGCTGGTCATCATCGATGGCAAAGGGACACCATTGACGGAAGTCAAGGGGCCGAGCACCAATCATTGGGTAATTGACTGACCCAACTTTTTAACAATTATTATTCATCCCGTTTCTACTAATTTCTCATTTTTATTGTTATTACTTTTTTTAATTATTTTATTTATTCATTTTTTGATTATGATAATCGTATATTTCAATTTTTATAATTACCGTCCCTTTGATTTACATAGAAAAAGGTAGCGACGAATTAACTTACGCCATTATGATTCTCAATCAGCCATATATAAAATATAAAATTTATGTATAATTATAAAATACTATTATTCTTATGGTAGCTTAAGCTTCTTAAGTAAGCTTACGTAATATGCAGATTACATATATAAGTAAGAAAGTAATAAGTTACAGAAGTTTTATAACTAGTTTAAAAATTCTTTTACAATTATTTTATTTCGCTTTTTACTATTTGATTTATTTCTCTACTCAGTTACTCGGAATAGCGGAAGCGACTGCAAGAATCAACGCTATGGTCGAAAGAGGGAAACAGAATATAGGAATATCTGAATTGATTCCTTTAGATTGTTTGGTAAATATAAAATAATTATCACGATTCCTGAGAACTATGTATACCTATGACTAGTTCGAAGATAAGTCTCTAGAGGATCATATGATAAGCGATCGTTCTTATCGTTTGATGGATTAAATGAATTGTTTATTTTTAAAGAAATTCTAATCGATTAAACAATCAGGGTCTTACCCTAAGCGGATGTGGAGAGGAAAGCACCGATCGTCAACTTACGGCAATGATGAAAGAGAAGTATCCAAATGTCGCTAAAGCTTATTATGTCAATTCAGATGCCATTGGTAGTCTCAGAACTGGTTTGCCAAACGGTGGGATAGTTCTAATCGCTGGCACCGGTAGCAACGCATTGCTGATGAATTTAGATGGAACAATCATAAGGTGCGGCGGATGGGGACATTTCATGGGGGACGAAGGCAGTGGTACGTGATGGGAATTGTTTATATATAACTCATAAAGATGGAGAGATATGACCTTGAACAGTTTGCATATTTCATTGAGACTCTAACATAGAAGAATTCTTTATTTTTGATCGTCCATTTATTTTCTTGTATAATTATTACTAGATCCATGTGTTTATATATTTATGAGAAGTTTAATGACGCAAAAGTGCACAAAATGCATATAACGTGTAAAGATATATAAATTATCCAAAGTATAGTATTCGTTATCATATTTCAAGAACGTATAAGAAAAACACGGAAGATTGATTTTTGTTGATTTTTTATTTTGTCATTTGGTGATTAATATATGCATATATATAGTTGGAAAGAGGATAATTTGAAACGTATCTATGCAATTTTGTAAACCGTCATCTTTGAAATATTCAATAAGATATCAAAACACGTAATGTAGAATTGACTAGTGATTCTACAATTGTTTATCGTGTTCTCTTTCTATGGTCATTTACTAGATGAAGCAAATCTACGCTTAAATACTACTTTTTAAATTATGTCCACAAAAATATGAATTTGCATAATAAACATCAGCGGTGTAATTACAAAAAAGATGGATTTTCAGCTTTCTGGATCGCCCATAGAGCTTGTAAATACGTATTCGACGATATTGATGGCTTAGCTCCAGCTCCTAAACCCATAAGTTACGTATGGCCAGCTATGAGACATTATTTCAACGTAACTGATAGGAAAGAGATATTGCCGCATTTTTATAAAGATTTCGATAAAAGCATTTTTGCTATGTTCGCCAAGGAGATTGTGACAGGTTGTGAGAAAAAAGATCCACTCTGTTTATATATTATTTCGGAAAATGGCAGATATCTCGCGAAGCATGTTATAGCTCTTTCGAGAAAAGCCCATAATGTGAGTCGCTTATTCTGGTTTGCAAATTCATATAAAAATTTGAAAAATTTGAAGAATTTTGAGAAGCATCCTGTTTGATTGTGTTATGTACGAGAAATATGGTTCTTTAGGATCTCAAGTTAGCTAAGGGTGGATTAAAGGTTGTCTGCGTGGGATCGGTTTGGAAATCATGGGATGTTATGAAGGACGTTTTCATCGATGAAATTCATGAATCTCGCGCACTGGACGAATTAACTATGATCCGCTTAACAGCAACAGCTGCATTGGGTGCGTGTTACCTTGCTGCGGAGGAAATCGATTGGTTCTTTACGAAACCCTACGAAGATAACATCGAAGTATTTCATCAATATAAGCGGAAGAATTATATAAAACCGAGAGCAACGAATGATTCGAGTGAGTCAAAAGGAGACTAAGTTGGGAAACTTGGCCCAATGTAACCAGTAATCACAGATAGAAACACAAATAGAAACAAAAAGATTATATTTTATACGCGGTTTTTATATTTACACATCTTTAAAATATATAAAATATTTTCAACAGCAACAGATACATAGAGATGGGGAAGAATAAACCTATTGTTAATTATATAACAATTGACATTTTCATTTGTTAAATTTGTCGATAAAGATTTCGTCGTCCGTATGGCACATCGTATATAATATATCGATCACGTCCAGTCTTCCTTTTTTTTTGTTTTTGAGAAATTTTTAAGTATTACAAACAATGATACTGAAAACAATTTGGGATTGGTTATTCTGCACCTTTCTGTTCATTCTTAAGACAATAGGATACATGTTTCTTTTCCTCGTCAGCTTGACTTTTTTGGTTACATCTTCCTGCCTATTGATAATCATAATCCTACAGATGCTTGGTTATAGATTTCCATCTGAATACGACGACTGAGATAAAAAAAGGTACTTATTTTTCAATCGTTCATAATTTATAAAATAAAAAAACTAATTAATGATATAATAGTAAAAGGAATGAAATGACATATCTTTAAAGTCAAATGTAACAAGTATCTGAAAAATATATTTTGACTCGATATCACAATTTAATATGTACATACTAGCATTCGTAATGCGAATGAACATTATGCAGATCGTATCCTGCGTTCATTTGCTTGGATCGATTTTTTCATATCTTTTCACCAAGCACTGAATTCATGTTTATCATTATGTGATTTTAAGTGATCTCCGCATAGAGAAATATTTTTCCGTTTATATATTTCAATCCGTTAAACATGAACGTATAGAACTTGGCTTTAGTATAACAAATATCTTCTCTAAATTTAACAATTTAAGGTACGTTTGTCGAAATATACATAACGTTTTTAAGAATTATTATTATGCTAACGCGTTACCTGTACACATTTATCCCCGACAAAATGATGTGATACGACGAGATACTTTCACGATTGTTCGAACTATAATCTCTGCTTGTCACAAAATTCAGTATATCAACGGTTAGTAGTGGTACTAATATTTTACAAGCAAAATGCTCCTTTATATAATTACGATAATCCATTTACACTCCAACAGAAATTAATTAAAATAATGTTCCGTTAATACCGAGTCTCTAATTTTTATTTAGTTCAAACTAGTTCGATTAAATCCTTTTCATCGAAACAAGGTAAACAATTTTTTAAATTTCAGTTTTCGTCGACCGAATTAATGACTTATATAGTTCATCAGATTTAAGCATCTTGTACTCTGACATTTGGTTTGTTGAGATGAACACAAGAAATCAAAAGAAATCAAAACCTTCCGCGGATTTGTTAATATCAATTTTGTGGATCCAACATTTTAACGGGGCATTGTTGTATACCGGTATACATACATAGATATCTTAATATACTCTATGATATAACATAGATATAAATTCTGATACGATTAAACTTTTGGCGACAGTATCATTCATATAATGTTACACAATAATATTACAGTTTATGTACATTAACGTGTGTGTGTGTGTGTGTGTGTGTGTGCGTGCGCGTGCGTGCGTGCATGCGTGCGCGCGCGCTTGTGTGTACACATACATATCTATACATCGATTCAAATTCTGATAATTCATAATGTTCCTTTCTTCAATATTATTGCTATATATTATTTATATGAACATGCGACTATTAATGCAAACCCATAACGATTTTACGTTACTTTTACTATTTGAAGGGATAGTAATCGAAAATGTTACACAATTAATATCTATTCGTTATGTTGAACACGTTCGATCAATGTTTCAGGTCGAATATCTCTATAAGAAGTGGTTCTACGCTCGACGGATTTAAATTAAGATATACTCCGACAACTTCATTGTTTAATCTATGAAGATCTGAAATTTTCTGAATTAATTTTAGAAACATAGATTTGGCTTCGCATCCGGGATATACACTTTCTAGATAACGTCTCAGCAAATAGTAATAAGAATTCTATAAACAAAATTATATTATTAATATTTATTTAAGTTATAATCAAAGTTATTTGAGTTATAATCACATGCAGGAAATCATGTTAGACTTACTTGTTCCAATTTAATTACATCATTATGCACTACCTTCGGTCTGTCTGGTGTAAATAAAGCAATTGCGCTTAAAATCAAAATAATATTCTCATCTCTCCACCTAGGATCGAAACTTCTAATAAATCTTGAATGCTCTGTATAAAGATTCCCTTTTGCTTCTTTTAACACGTCCACCTTTATATTGGACATACTTTCTTGACTATGCGGTATCCACCACATATCTTTCTCAACATCGTAATTGAGTGCTGATCTTAAAATCATCATTTCCGTGGAACCACCCTTCAAAAGAGCTATTTGGTCCTCCTGACACATATTTTTGAAGGCATTTATCTTTTTCGCCATCTTTATCAAGCGTCTAATAGCAATGGCAGTAAGATTTATAACGTCTAATAGTGCGGGGTCAGATCGGCCGAAATTGTTCTGAAACCGAATACACAATTTAATAAATGTCAACGTATAAGTCTGTTTCTTAAGCTATAGTAACTATTACCTTAAATTTACAGTCTTCTCCGATTAAATTCGTTATATCCTCGTCTAGAGGAGCTAATAACGCCTTGTTGGCTACTATTAATTCATTTAACTTTGCTCTTTCAGCATCGTTCAATACCCTTCTGGTCTCCATACCGCCGAGAGCAGAATATGTTGAAAACTCTAATTTAATCGCTTCACAAAGTATAGATTCAATGGAATTCACAGCAATTGGTACTCTGAAATATAATTCATAGATAGAGTCTGTGGTATAATTATTTTTCAGACATTAAGCAAATGTGAATCTCGATTATACCTTTGCACATCTTGAAGTACGTCTCTTGTGACATCCGATAGATTTCTGTTCCAATCACTACTATTATCCCGTTGCTTTATACATTCCTCTTGACTCGAATTCGTAATTAAATCGGTCAAAATAGGATTTTCTACTTGTTTCTGTTTAACTTTTAATATTGGTTTAAACGTGTGACTGGAATTATTGTTACCTGGTTTTACATCATCTTTATACTGAGTACTTGCTTCTTTCTCAGATGGTGCTTCTTTATCTGTGACGACACCGGTTTTTTTGAAAAAGTGCGAAATCTGGGGATCTGCTTCTAATTTGCTAATAACAACAGGGTCTGACATAATCTTTATAAGTAATTCTTCGTTTTGAAATATTTTCGTGATAAAATTTGAATTATTAACAAGTTTTGTGATCAGAGTGGAATCTTGCGAGAATTTATTACTAATAAAATTGTCTTCTTCTGAACACGTTTCCTTATTCTGTTTTTGACTAAGCACTACTTCTTCTGAATTTTGCACGCTCGTGTGCATTCCTGAATTCGTATCTATGCTCATTTTCCTATAATGTGATGTGTGCTCAATATATTGGGAACTCTGTACAGGGCTACAATCAAACTTGTTGTAGCAAGATGCATTTTCAAATTCAGGAGAATATTTCATAGATTCATTATTAGTAGAAGCAAACTCAGAATTCAGGTCTGATATATTTTGGTCAGATTTTCTCGAACCTATTACTGACTTCTTACTTTTTTCTAAATTATGAGATGGAGATTTAACTTTGTCTAACCTTTGTTGATTTTGAGAAGGAGAATTGAAATCCATTCTCAACCTTTCAGCATCAACATCATTCTCTTCGCCACGAGGTGAAGAAGTATGATCATAATTTTCAAAGTTTGAGTTTGAGTTATGGGTAGAGTCTTTCATCATATCTAGTGTCTTTGACCCACTTATGGCTCCATTTTCCGGTGGACTAGAAGGACTTGGTACGCTTGCAGCTGTTACAGGACTTAAGCTTTCGGTTACATTCTGTCTATTTGCATCTAAATCTGTATATTTTCTATCAGACTCCCAAAAGTATGTGTCTGATGCAGTTGACACAACTGAATTAACTGACATAGAAGTGTCATCAAAATTACACTCATCCAAGTAACCTTTTTTTATTTTTGATGGTTTTGCACTTTCCAAGGTTGGTCTTTTCTTTGCACGATTCTGTTCTATTTTTTGTCTCTTCAGTACTTTGTCCTCCTCAGACATAATATATTCCTTCCTCATGCCTATGCTGAAGCACTTATCTAGGCGACATTTTTGACAAAAGCGTCTAGTGACTGGTGTTATATTACAATTTTCAGTAAATGGACACCTAAAATCCTGTAAAAATACAACAATAATTCTAAATGAATAAATTAAGCAAACGTATCTTTTATTATCTATTGAGTAGTTCAAGAACATTATGATATAAATATTGATTACACTTTTATCTTCTAATCACTGTATTACAATTACTTATACTACATTTGATATCTACAATTATGTCACCTCCTTTATGAAATATCTAATATGAAAATCATTTGTCAAAATAGAAATGTTGAATTAGATCAGCGACCATGAAAGATGAAATATCAGATTATTAGATATGATATGTAATCTTCCCAAAGTTTGAACTTGATGGAGCAATACTAACTAAGAAGAAAATTCATAATAAAAATATCACTCATTTAACCGAACAACAAGAATATTCATGTAATTTTATTTTATGACTTTACAGTTGGCAAATATTCCATAAAACACGAGGAATGAATGTAGCATTTGGGGAAGACTAAAGATATCATCTACTCTAGCTAAACAATATTTCTGACAGATTTTGAATTTTAGAGCTGGTCATTTAGAAAAATCTAAAATAACAAAAGTCATTGGAAAAGTGTATTGAATCATATGGAAATTGTTTTGATGAAATATGTATACCATATTTTGAAGGGTCTACGTGCGGCTTAAATTTTATTTGAAGAAATATTTTCTATAAATCTTCTAAATTAATCACCTTATTTTTCAAAGCATTTCGTCGGAAGAAAGCTTTACAACTTTCGCACGAAACCGCGTTGAAATTGTAACCGAGCGCACGATCGCCACACACACCGCAAATCTTATTCGTCTCTCTCGCTGGTTGTTCATCTTCCATTGCTCCCCAGACCGATTTCTCCAGCGATTGACACTCTTATCTTTAACGCACCATTCGGTATTCCCGCTCGGAATTACGCTTCTTCGATGACTGACTCATGTCAGTGTTGTTTTTATCGCATCGTCCGCGAAAATTGACGGAACGAAATCAAACGATCTCGAGCCGTGATTTTTCACGATTTCGAAACGATTAGCATTTTTTATACAACGTCCCGGATCCGTGAGAGATATCGCTTGAAAAGCTTTAAGTGACAAGCTAAATGGACCGCTCAATTGACATTCAGTTACAAGTACTTAACCGAGTGGTGCGCACAAACCTGTCGTATATGTTTCACTACTCACTACTATATAAATATAACTATATTATACACCCTCCCACTACGTCATTGTCCGCAAGCGACGTGACGTCACAAAAGTAACCAGACCTGCAGCAGCTAGGGAATTTTTCAAATACATCGTTCTTTGCCTATGAAAAGAGATTTCTGACCACAGATTCCCGCGCAAAATACATTCAAATTGCGTTCTTTTCCCGATCTTTCATGATTCAGCCCAATCTATCACTGTTTCAGCAATATATGGTGGAATTTAAATGATCCGTACATTAAAAATATTACGAAGCGTACCGTATCATTGCTTAAGTGAATCGTAGTTTATTTTTCGTTAGAAAATTATTATCGTCGTAGTATGTAGAGATAACGCATCAAACGCTTTATGATACACAATTTGCTTCTCACGTGTGTTATCAAATTATATAATTACAGGATATTGAACGAACAACATGTATGTATGAATCGAGGTTCATGCCTTGCGCCGAGCGCATGTCTTATCAAGGAATATCAGATACACGAGTTGTCTAGCATTGTGCTCTTCTTAATTGTGTTGCAGTTGTTAAGTAACTGGTTCAAAGTTCACGCGCACACATTTACTGCATGGAACCACCGTCCACCCAAGGTTGATTTCAGAATGTGACTTCGAATTACGTTATGTACATATGTATAATGCATCGATTCGTTTTCTCCACGATTGAAAGCCAATTCACACAATAAGAGATCTCGTGTAATCGTCTAAAACTCAACTAGAAAGCTGGGAACTTGATTACACGAGTGTTTACTTAATTGATGTTATCGTTATCAATCGCCGAACGTAGTTTCGAGATAAACACGACTGAGTAATAAACTGTCGACTGATCAATTCGAATTTAATTTTTGATTAGTTTCAATCGTGTTAGCATCGATAAACGAAGAACATAGGTATCCGTAAAAGGCATTCGTATATAATTGTACTTCATTAAAACACTTACATAATAATTAATTAAGCCCCAGTATATTAAATTTCGTTTCATTTAATAATACTTTCATGTTACTACAAAAATTTAATACTATCAACATGAAATATAGAATTTAATAGAAAAACGCTTCATTGAAAAAGTACGTAATCATACTTTTTATGAGTACCGTAGATCGCATAGAAACAGCTAATTGATTCCACGCATTCACGATTCCACGTTTAATTTTCATCTGATGTAGAAACGTCTACAGAATAAAGATTTTATTAAATATTTATAATAAATCAGGAAAAGAATTCCAATAGAAAACTTTTTCGTCTTTTTTGAAAAATTATCTTTTATTCTCACAATGACATGGCAAAATATAAATGCATAGATTACAATCTATTGGTTGATCCGTTAATCTGTATACCGATATATATAATATCGAAAAGTATGTACGTCGGGTTCAACAAATTTAGATATAAAAAGAAGAAAGGTTTCAAGGTCGTTTTTTGTGTTCATTTAAATATGGCACTTAACAGTCTAGTAAGTAATTGGTATCAATTCAGTCTAATTAAGTTTCGTTATTATAATAAAACTGATTACTGTAAAATACTGAATTTGTCTTTAACCCTGTGTAGCTTTTGATCTTTGTTTGTGAAATTTTTAGACCTCCACATATGGCAATTAATGAAAAAGGTAATCTTAAAACGACCTTGATGTTCTTTTCTATTAACCTTTCTTGATTACGATATATTTTCTTCCATCGTTTATAAATTTAACATACCTCTTGAAATATATCTACAATTGTCAATTTATCTCGAGTTACCTTATGAATTGTGGTACAGATCACATTATTCTTAAAGTATTTCTTATATACATAATCACTTTTTATAATCAAACATGTTTCTTTTTACGCAACCAATAGCAATAAAGAGTAGTTACTTCTTCTTCGATCTAGATTTATTTCCTTAAGTTAAAATTATAATAAACCAAACAAAACACGATACGAAACTTTTTCGGCAGTATCTCGAAATACTACTGTTTAAAAGATATTATTTACAAATCTATAGCATATATATATATCACTGCTTAACTTCTGAAATTTCATTTTCTCGAATTATCTTATAAAAACAAACCTACAGCAGCAAGTATACAAAAATGATAATATCGATATGTGTACAAAGTGATTGTTCTTTCTGTTACAAAAATAACAACTACCATACATCGATGCTCCTCAAATCTCATTGCCAATTTGCAAATTCAACATTAAAGTACTGCTTGTAAATGTTAGTATTAAAAATATATGCAATTCATATCGTCGAGAGATCTATTTGTTTTCTTTCTTCCTTGTAGATATCAAACGTTTCTCCATATGCGTGTCACAGTTCATATGAATGCATTCGAATCTTATCAAAAATATACAAAGTTGATTTTCGACGGATGACGAGTACAAAAGGCACTTGTTGAATAAATATTATACACGCAAAACCATCGTGTCTGATCTTTAATTCCTTTTAAAATTCGTATTTGGGCAGTGTTTGTATTGCATAAGCTGGTATGTGAGAGCATTCAAAGGCTTATTTAGGCGGAGTATCTGTTAATTTCGTGCTCCCCATTTCCACGCCACCGCTATGAAGCACAAGTTCCTCTCGCGTGTAAAACATTACGATTTCCTCGACATTCGAAAACGATTTCTCATTTACTTTTGCTGATCCTAATGCGTACCTATTTGACAGATATATGATATTCACTTTTATTCAATTCCTTATCAACTCTTTCTTACTTTCTGCTAAAACAAATATTATAAAAATTCTTTTAATCCTTAGAGACACTGTCATGTGTGAAGTTTCACCCTATACGAGCTTTATTTTAATATCATCATTATATTATCAGTATCACTGGTATCATTTAATATTATCAATATTATCATCGCAATGTTATTGAAGTAATTATTGCAAACAATATCATTTCTATTCTTCATCTAATATTGAATAATGATAAATTCCCTTGTTTAATTGCTTGACTTTTAAAACTTTTTCAAAATACTAGAGTGAACTTTCACCAAAGGTAGTCTTTAAGTTAATAATATTTTATTTAATATTTTTGGAGAGATTTTCTTATTGAATTGTTAGTTATAACTATAGATTTAATCATTTCTTTCTAATTATTTGTTTATTTATTATTATTAGAACAAGTCCGGTACTCAGCAAAGATATTTATACGGACAAGGAATACCTTACCTATTGTCAGGTCTCTTCCTGACTGGAACGTTATACACCCTATCCTTGTACCAGAGCACCAAAGCCAAAGGATTATTCACTTTTGTCGTAGACGGTCTCAGGAGAAAGTATCCGTCTTGAGGATTACTGTAAGTACTTTCTAAACATAGCAAATTCATTCATAATTAGTGTATAATCTAATGAAAAAACGCAAACTAAGTGAAGTTGAAGCACTTGATTATTTTTATAAAATGTTAATGATGGTTATTATTCTTGCTTTGAGTTTATTTGACTTACGACAAGGACTCACGTTCTTTGATAAGACTTGTTGCTTGTTCTCTGGTAACATTGTGGAACCAAGGCTTATCAACGTATGATTGTCTCTCAGGCGGTGGAGGTAGTGGTCTCGTAGCCCTTTCCGATGACAAAGAAGTATTGCTATGAGAATGAGGCAATGTGGCCGATTTCTTCTCAGGAGATCTCTCTGAAAGCAACACAGAACACGTTAGGTACACTAAAATCTCACGCAACATAATAATTTTTTGGATCTATTAAATATTCTATGGGAGATTCATATAATTTATTAATTTATTATTTTGAAGATACAGTCAAATTTACTATAGTTTGAGGCCAATGTTTCACTAACTTGATAGATTCAGGCGGGCTTGAGTGAGGGCTGCCTGAGTTAAACATTCTGAGAGACTCGCCTGACGACGAATCGCGGTGTTTAAGGACACGTTTCGTTTTGGGTCTCCAATTAAGGCTGCCATTTTCGTAAAACCTTCACGTTCACTCAGAGAGTGAACAAACTATTTGCAATTTTATCGGAAAAATTTTAATCACATTTACCAGAAGAATGTGCACCGACATATCATCGTCGAATCTCATTCTATTCATTACCTGGCGATATAACTATACACAAATTTCACGTTTACTGAGTACGCTCAGTGTCGTCCAATCTTGAATTCGAAGAAAGAATTAAAGGAAAACAGTGTTTTCTTAGTCGGTTTCGCTTGTGAATTATCCTAAACACCGTAAGCAGAATCAGGAATAAATATCAGCTAGAATTTTTTTGTATGCAATGTATCTAAATTGTAATATCGAATACAGAATTCTAAACAATTTATAACGAACACTGTTAGTCGATAGATTTGAAATTTTAGTCCATCCGTACAAAATTGAAATCTTCTACTACAAACCAATAAATAATCAATCGCTGGGAAAAAGCTACTGAAGAAATCTCTCGCAATGTTTAAAAATTGCTACAGAGAGAAGTTGCTAGAGAGTTGCGACAGAAGAACTACAAACGACCGAACTCTTCGAAATTAATACACGGACTGACGTTTAATCCAAGGCTCGGCCGAATAAACAACAAAGCTCGGCCATCCGTTGGTCTCTCAGTATGGGGCACCCCGTCTCTTCAAAGTTTAAAAATATATCGCTTACTTCGTACTTATTTTCAGGTTGCTCTAAGTCTTGAGGTATTTCCAATTTTGTAAGAAAAAGTCGAGCGTTTCTACTGAGGAATTTGATGATCCTATCTTTCAAGTATGCATAGTCAATGTGTATACAAGTATACGAAAGAATGCGCAAACAATGTGGCACGCGAAGAATTTGCTTCGCAAGAGGTTGTTGTACCTGGTGGATCAGGTGGTTGGGAGTAACAACACCGTGAAAGCCCCCGTTTGATCCTCACTATCATATCGGAAACCTCATCCGCCAGACGAGCGCCCAAACCTCCCAAAAGCTGTTTGCTCAATCTCAGATAAAAACACATTCCATCCCACTGTTTCCTCTTCCGTTTACAGTGATAAGATTTGAATGTTAAGCTTTTGTATAATTAGCTTTTAGGAAATCGTAATCTCTTCGAAGCATTGCTCTTCTGTTTAAACAACAGCTTTGAAACACTGCACTTGTCCCTGTTGCTATTCATATTATTAGTATTACAGTATGGTTTGCATACAGTATACGTAATAATTCACACGCGTTCTTGTTTATCTTAACGAATTGTTATCACTGAAAATTTGAATTTTTTGGTAATTCGAATTGTCAAATTTGATTTGAAATGTCTAAATATATCGGCAGAGAACGACTCGAGATAATGGGAACGATAGTTCATCCATGACTGGCTGCAATTGCAATGCGCATCAGGTTGCAGAGATATTGGGGGCCAGCCAGTTGCCACGCACATGTTTATGAGAAGTTGAGACACCGAGAGTTTTTTATTATTTTAATATAATGCAGCCTGCACTTTTTGCTTCGTTCCTCGTAACACGTTGCATTTTCTATCTTCAACGATTTCAGTCTAATTACTTTCTTTATTTTGGTATTCACACTGGCATGAGACGTAATTTTATCGTATCATGGAAACAACTTTCTTAATATTTACCAGTATCATTTTGTACACATACAGGACAATTAAACAATATTGCTATAAGGGGTTAAAAAATTATGTATACATATATATATATATATATTATGTTAACTGATTATAAATATTATACAAACCCTTTAGTTTGTCCAGATCTGTTCGACTTGGAGTTGGAGTTGGAGAGGGGGTAGTTGATGACTGGGGAGGTTTTGCTGGTAATGGCGGGGGTGATTTTGTATTTATCGGCCTCTGAATGGGATTTAAATAGTACCCATTATCATCTGACTGGAAAAGTAACTTCCGTTCAATTTTTCATCGAATTAATTATCATAAAAGGAAGATAGAATTTATATGCTTACTGTTTCCGTAATCGATTCGTAAATCTCGTAATGTTCTTCTTCTTCCTCGTAGCTCGTAATACTTGGTGGTTGATAAACACTCTCCGCGGAACTTTGATGACCGCTGCTCAACGATTGCTTACTGTCCACCTTCAACATGTTCTTCTTTTGATTTTGTTCGATTATTTGTTCATCAAACGCTTCATACTCGTCTTCGCTCTCTTCCGTTCTTGTAGGCAAATTCGCAACCAGATCGAGGTTCCTAAGCGTTGCAGGAGGCTTTGTTTGGTCTTTGCTCGATTTTTCAACGATCGTTTGGTCTTTGTTCTTTTTTGGCTGTGGTGGCGGTGGAACTGTCATTCTTTCTGAAACCATTGGTTAAGAAAGGAATTATTTGTTAAATTATTCGACTTTTTTTTTTTTAGATCACCTCTCACATCTTGGATAAAATAACATCATAGAGAGATACGATTCAATGATCTTGAGCTTTCGATTAATTTTAAAAAACGATAGAACGCCAGAATCATTTCACGACTATAATCTTTTCTTTCTTTTTCACTGTTTAAAAAAACGCTAATCAGTGATGTTAAATATACAATTAAAGATTGAAAGCTTCGTGATCTTTTTCTTTTCTTACTAATATAATCCTTACTAACTCTGATTAGAGTTGTTCGTCCTGGTTTTCGACGCATTATGCAGAAACGATTTCCGGGGTTGAGTAACATTCAGAACCGAGACCTCCACGTTTTTTCCTTTCAATGCTTCAGACTTCGGTACCGCCATTGGCTTTTTGGTATTTCTAAATTCTAATTGTTCTTTAAGTTGCTCGGCCAGAGACTTTTCCATTTGGCTATGCAATCTGGACGTATTCTTTAATGGCACAGTGCTTGTCTCCTGACAATTTGCATACGTGCTCTCGTCATTCTGCATGGGACCACAATTGGCGTAAGTTCCTTCTTCCCCTTGCCTAGACCTTGCTTCCTTTGCTCGGACATCTTCTTGTTTAAGGTCCGCGTTATTTTCTTTATGGTTGTTACTTTTGGCTCCATAATTTGATCGAGAAACTTTCTGAGTTTCTGCTAAGGTATTTTCCTCGTTTGCTTCGTCTTCGAAATCGGTTCCCCAGGATCCGGTGTCGCTTAAGGGGTCCTCGTTCGATTGAATCTCGAGTATCTTTTCTTCTACGAATTTTTCAGGTGTCTTCTTTACTTCCTCCACGAATGTCCAGAGACTCCTAAACAATTAATAAATATTTCGAATGATACAATTTGTTATTGATATACTGTTTGGAGTAATCGAAGGATCGTATAACTGAAGTCTTTAATAGACAAGTAGATAGAACGACCTTCTTTAATTTTACAAGTTTTTGTCTAAGAGGAGAGATCAGAGAGCAGAGAAACTTTAACTAACATCGGACATAAGTACATCTTACTCGTATTATGCGATAAAGATTGACTTTGAGGAAATTGTTAGAAGAAAGATATGTAAACAACAAATAACGAATATAAAAATCAAAATGACACGGAGAAGAATCGTCCAATTGTTCCGAACAATCCATAAATTATATATTACACCGCATGGAAACGTGTTATATTAAACGTAGAAATAATGGCTAAATCAATGCATTTAAAATTAGCCAGAAATATTTGACCAGACTCTTTCGCACGAGCGATATCAAATGCTGTTGTAATAATATTAAATATCGTAGCTTTTAACGTCTCTGTTCTACACCATTCGAATTTTTTAGAAACGTTATCTTCTAATTATTATTAGGAGTGGTGCATGGTAATGTCGCTGCGTTAACAGTCGTGTTGTTGTCAAGTGGAATTTCCTTAATAAAAGAAGATAATAAATTTTGTGGCGTCAGTGACGATATTGGATGATCGAGGGCGTCCCACACGATAGAATTACGCACTTATGGCACCGGTTTGTATAATCGGAGCCATACTGTCTTGTTAGCATGGCCTTCGGAAGTGCTAGCCGTGCCATATGTATTACGATTTTCGTCGAGCCGTTGAACCTTCCTCTCAGTATGCATACTGTGTCCCGCGACGCTTTCTATAGCATCGTCGCTCGCCAAATTTTTCACCGACTCAAGCCTCCGCGATGCTTAGAATTACTCACTCGAATAGCTATTCTAATATCGATAGAATGCAAACACATCAATCTCAGCGTATATGTAATTATAACCTGTTAAATACAGTATCTAATGACGATACAACTCTTTTGTTCATACGAAATTCAATAATAGAATGGAAGTAGAACGCACGTCTTAACACCTGCATCGTTTTTTCGATTTCAAGTTTCACATTCTCTTTTTACCAGAATTAACGATTCATCGATCAACGTTGCGTCAACGCAATAACATTTCACTTTCAATTCTTTTCTTTTTTCATCGACCTATGTCGTCAAATTCTATTGTTTTTCTCTATAAATTATTGCTTGGTACCCAATAGTGCTTATATCCGTAATGCTGATTCAGAAACATGTGAATTTTTCTGCATGCTGACTCATAATATTGCTGCCCTCGTTATGCAGTTAAAATATTCTATCTATCATATCGAAACATTCTTCAATTTAAAATATTTAGCCATTATTTCGTAACAACCTGTATAATATATCTATACTCAAAAGCAAAAAAAAAAAAAAAAGAAAAAGAAACGCAGAAAACGCAGAATATTTTAAGATATATTGAGAAATAAGCAAAATGTTAGACGAAGCGTTTTAACTAATTGTAAGGTGAAGCAGAATGGTCAGAGGAGCTTTTCTGTTTTCAGTTTTCAATTTTCAAGTAAAATTGCAACTTATTACAGTTGTCGAATAAGAAATTCTAATGAAAATAATTGGTGAGAGAGTACAATTATTCGTGAATTTTATCCGCTATCGTATTTGTTTGCGTTTCACGTTACACTTATATTTTTGATAATAAAAAATAGACTCGAGTATTTCAAATTATGGAAATACAATAGATACGTTAATTTGATTACGTTCTATCGTAAATAAATTAATATTTATGAATGTTAAATATAACATTGACTTTACTATTTTCTAAGTATTAAAAAATATAGAAAGTCCAGGATGGAAGTATTTGCATTTCCAATTTCGACTACATGCAATAAGTAAGCTAAGTAAGCAGAGTGATTTTATTTTATAGATTTCACGAATCAATAAAATCACTGGTCCGGGAGATCTTCGAGTTATCCAGAATAGAGTCCTCTGAGAAATCGTGGATCACGACTGGATCGGATCACGATTCGAAGGTGTGTCTCGGGAAGATGATTTGTAGAGAAGAACCGTTAGACCGTGACACGGAGCTTCGGGATTCTACTTGGTCACGGGAACAAGTTCACGCTGTTCCACCATTTTTCACGAAGAAGTAAGACACGTCTGATATTTCGTTCTCTTACCATATCAATGGACGCGTGAGATCACTCTTCCACAACGCCAGCTTCCCTTCCGTCAAGTGCTGGAATAATTACAATTAATTAAGAAGAGTATAAGAGAGCACGCGCCGGTTGGAAACGAAATAACGACACGAATTATGAATGAAACCGCTCGATGCTCGCTGCATTCTACGCGCATTTTCTCTTTATTCAACGGGCTAGATATTTCTTTTTCTTTGCATTGTACGATTTAAGAAAAAGATGTAAACTAATATTCGAGTTTCTATTAATTGGAGTATTAATTGGCGAAACGCGAAACACCTACAATATCCGATAAAAAATTAATATACAGCCTGAATAATCGTCCTAAGCATACGGTAACTAGTATTACAGATGATCTTTTGATATCGAGATATCGAAACTATCGATGTTGATGTAGCGAATAATTTGAAATTTAAATATCTATATGTATCTGTATCTATATAATATGTATATACCTGTGTCAGATATCTTGCAATTTCTAAATATATACATATACATCCAGATTTATTTCAAACTTTGGTAATATGATCATGACAGACGTGATGGAGTTTCAAAATGTTTAAAAAACGTACATGTACGACATATTCCTAAAATATTTTTACAAGTCAACCACTACAAATGTCTTTCGCTTATTTTTTTCAATAATTGTCTCTATGAAAAAAAGTTTTGGTGATTTCTTTTTTATTTGCATTCTACTGAGACGCGATAATCTTAATCGATTAAAAGTTAATTTGATTTGAGGATTTAAAAGTTCGCGATAAACGAACTCATTATGTTTATAAACGTTTCATCATCAACCCGTATAAGTAGTTATCGATGTACCATTGTATCAACGTAGCTATAGATGGCACAGATGTTAATCAACGAGGCGTGAATGAAAAGGGAAAAAAAGAAACTGTGTAGGAAGACCTTCCTTACCAGCAGCTCGTCGCCATCGACCTGCCGTTTTGTGATGGCTTTACAGCACTCCTGCAGCCCATTCTGCAAAAGCAAGGATAACTCGTTCTATCAAACAGAACGTGCATCGCTGATAAAACGATAAGGAGCACACATGTATCTTGTGCAAATATTTACATTACGACGATAAAGCAAACCAGTTAAATATACAGAGCGTACCCTCTTTTTTCATTTTCTCATATTCATTTCTCATTTTCATTTTCACATATTTCCGATAATATATCAAGGAAATGTTTTCAAAATGTTTGCAAAAATTAGTCAGTTTTCCGTCTGTCACACATTTTCAAAATTTCTTTTTTCGAGAAAAAGTCAAGGCCACCTTTCATCAAATCTAAAATATATGATGCCATTTTAAAAGGGTCACAAGACTGACCTTGATTTTTTATTGAAACAAAAATTTTTGGAGAATTGTTAATATCCAAATGTGTAGCAGACCGGAAACTGACTAACTTTTCTTCAAAACATTTCTTTACGAATGAACAGAAATAGCTGAAAAATGATAGCTAATTTTATAATCAGAGGATGCACCCTGTATGCAAACTATCTTTACTTTATTGTTTGTGCGTTATTGTACTGCTGTTTGAATTGACTAGAATCGATACTACATATTTCTCAGAATTTTACCAAGTTTAGTCTTGTACACGTGTATATGACAGCCTAAATTCTTCGATCATGTTAGTTCTATCGTTGCATCTATTGAATCTTCTATTGAATTAAACGCGTGTCGTACGTTGTCTGACTTCAGCTTTTGAATTTGTCGCGCGAAGTTCAATGAAATATAATAGATACGTGTACGCGATGTTCGTTCTATTAATTTCCTTCGTTTTCCTCGTAAGTGATACATTTTTGAGAAAGTTAGAGGAAGCAAGCTTCACTACTTTTTGTACGTGATACGACGAATAGAATTTTTAATATCCTATTATTTTCATGCAATAGAAAAACCATAGATATTTTTAAATTGACAATTATAATATTTTTTATATTTCCTTATACATTAGAACGAGTACAACGACTTATAACACAATACAGTTCAAAGTTACTAAAATAAAATATCACAAATTTAACATTTACGATGAAAATGTTGACAACTAATAACGTGAATACTCCTATATGTCCTCATTGAAAAGTTACATTACATAATTAATAACGCGAATACTCTATGTGTTCTCATTGAAAATTACATTATCGTCTTATTTTGTGATTACATTACCGTGTTTGATATTTTATCCGTGTTTGATATTTTTATATGTTAGTTTACAATCGAAGTGTTTGCTTTTGAACGGTATACTCGGTCGGTATACTTTCGTTGCTCGATCATGTTCACACGAGTTCAGTGGCTTTTTGTATTCTAGTCGCATGATTTTATGAAAATAAAAAGAAAGTACGTATAACGTTGAACGTAAACCTCATATACACATTCCGTATTAATTAAAAATACGCACGTGAACCATTGTTTGTACACATGAGTTTCATATGCGAACTTTGATATTCTTAATGTGTCATGCAGTGTGACAGGCAGTGTAAGGTGAACTAACTCGTTCTGAGACGTCACGAAGGGAAAAAAACACATGTTTATTGATCGTTTCCCTATCTACCGATTTACGCAAATAATTCAACGTACATTAACGCTTTGCTTTTGCTATATATTTATCGTTCACGAAACGTAGCAACAAATTATACACGCAGGATCTTATCGAATCATTTATTGTAAACATTGGATAAAACATACTGAGACGAAACTCGTTATTAATAGAAAATATTTAAGTTTTTAAATTATAAATATTATAATTATTCCAATCCTTCTTATGATTATATTCTACGAATTCGTCTGAGATTTCGGTATCGAGTTCGTGTCAATCAATTCGCCACTGACAATTTCAAAGATGACTTTTCACTGAATCAGAGTTTACTTACCTTTCGAAGTAGGCACAACACATCATTGGTGCTCCAATTCGATATGTCCTCAAGAGCGTCGCTTCGCGACAACTTTTTGAACATTGCACCGCGTGTTCACGCGACCGTGACAAAAAAGCGTCGCACGTGTTCACCGCCCAGTCGCATCTGCATCTGGCATCTGGTTTTTGTGGGCGAGGTGTCTTGAGTCTTGACTCTTGACAACCCTCGCTGCTTCGTATTTTCCTCCCCTGCCCCACTCGTTCTACTGACGTCCATTGACGACTATCTCATACATCCGTATGACGAGCTAGCCATCGCCATTCCGATTGGTCACTTTCTTATGGTGCACCTGTTTTAGCCGATACGATCTGGTACCAGTGGTTCTCAGTTTGCAGAATTCCTCCCTTACGATATTTCGAGAGTTACTGAACGAAAATCGGTAATATCTAATGACAAATTAACTGGCTTCTTGTTCCTTTAAGTGGTCATCGTTACACTTACTAGTTTTTTAAATTCCTTTTGTGGAGCGAATTTTTACTATCTAAATAAAGGGAGAAATACTTGGGATTTCTTAGAAATGTATTTCTTTCCATAACTGCACATATGAGGTTCCATTCACTTGAACAATTAACGGAACATTACTGTACTGCTTGACCAAGTAAAAATCAAGTTATACTACGATTTATCATAGTACGTTCTTCGATATCGTTGCATAGCTTCTTTACAGGTTATTACAGTTAACATCTTAGAGAGATATATTCATTGGGGAATTAATGTTTGGTAAAATAGCTTTCCATTTTATGTGTTACAAACTATGAATTGAATTTTGGTTTCCCCTAGATTTTGAGATTTTATGTACCTCTTCCGACTCGTCCCATTGGATAAACCATGATTATATAAACAGATCTGCACACTCATTAGGGAAAACCGCCCAAAAACTGAGTCGTATATAGCATTGAAAAATCAACATTGAAAGATCAACAAAGTCCGTGTTCTTGCGAGAATGACAGAGATAAGTAGGACGTCTTTGTCTCCATTTAAGGCATTCATAGCATGTCACGCATGCACAGAACTTCTTGTTTTCCACATTGATTTTTTATAACTAGTCGAGACTCAATTTCCAGATTTTCCCTAGGCTTCGGTATATGAGTGTCGAGATCTTATATGACCGTGGAATAAATTATAGAATAAATTCTTGTTTACGTTACCTTTCGGTTGAGAATCAGTGGCTTAAAGTCAAGTTCACAATGTGTAATACATTTGTCTTTTCGTTCCATTTTCACTAAAAAAATGTTATATCTTTTATATTGAATTAAATGTTTTCTAAATTGTTTAAATTTAAATATTATGTGCTTTTTTTATTGAAGATTCAAACAAAAATTGGTGTACATACATATAATTTCCTTGACAACATTTCAATTTATTTTATTCGTCAAATAACAGAGAAATAGTAACGATAATTAAGCCATGAATTAGTATTGTTCACAAATTATTAAAAAAATTTAATGAAGTTTGTTGTAGAATACCATGTGTAGTAGAACTATTCTACTATAGAATGTAGGGGATTGGCGAACTACTGCACAGCCGCGGTAGTTTCGCATTTGTGAATATAAAACGTTTATAAGTGCGATGTTAAAAGTTGCGTAGAAGCTGTCGTAGTGAATAAACGAATTTGCAGAATATTTCTTGATAATATTATCGCGTGTTTATCAATTACACAAAGTAAAGTGACAGGATGTCTACCACTAATCTTAATTCTGAACAAGAATACAAGAATTACATCAAGTGAGTAATTCTAAATAATAAGTAATTCAGTTTCTAGAAACAATATAACCTAGTCGATGAATATCATTCATTGTTTACCATATTATTGTATAAAAGATTCAGTTAATCTCAATTCAATTTGACTCGAAATATTGTTCAAAGTAGCGAAAGAAAATATTTTTTATTTTTACTTTTATGATGAAATAGATTAAATATTGCAATATAACAAAAGATAACTACGACTTTATATTATTTTCGTTCGATGTGAAAAAGTTCACAATTCACAATTTTTTATCGATGTAATTCTGTGATAAACTAGGGAAATTGCTAAGTCGGTGATTTTCAAGGTCATGTTCGTTTGTCGTGTCAGGTCACAAGATCTTTCTGTCATTCATTTCTACGCATCCTGGGCCGATCAGTGTTCGCAAATAAATGATGTGATCGAAGAAATGAGCAAACTGGCCGAGTATCAGGGGGTTAGGTTCGCCAAGATTGAAGCTGAGAAAATACCTGATGTATCCTTGAAAGCTGGTATCAGTGCAGTACCAACAGTTGTTCTCACAAGAAATAATACCATAGTCGATAGAATCGATGGAGCTAATCCTGCAGCTATAACGGAGAAAATTAAGCGCCAATTATTGACCAATAAAGATTCTATTTCCTTTGATACATGTAAACCTAAAGAAAAACTCGAAGAAAGACTAAAGAAATTAATAAATCAAGCGCCCTGTATGCTTTTCATGAAAGGATCTCCTACCACTCCACGTTGCGGATTCTCTAGAACAATAGTCTCTATTTTAGATTCTTGTAAGACAGATTACCAAACGTTTGATATTTTACAAGATAATGATGTTAGAGAAGGACTTAAAAAATTTAGTGATTGGCCAACATATCCTCAATTATATGTGAATGGAGAACTCATTGGAGGATTGGATATTGTAAAAGAAATGAACGAATCTGGAGAGCTGGAAAGAATGTTGCCTAAGAAGAGCTAATGCAAAAGAAACGTGAGTTTCTGTTTACATAAATATTTAAATACTTTTAGCTTAATAGAAGTGCTTAATTATAGAATCTAATTAATTCTAGGATATAATTAAGGATCATATAATTAATTTCTTTCAAAAAAAAAGACCGGACCCTATATTAATATAATTATTTGTAAGTTATTTTGTATCAGTTGTAAGGATTTCAATATTTGTTCTATGGAAATATGCAATAAATTAAACCATCTGTGTAAAAGGATCTTTTTGTAAGCGCTAATTTGTAGTCAACAGATTGCACAAGACAAATAAATAGTAATATAGGAATTCTTTTGCTCTATAACGAAGTCACTTTGTTTTCAAACAATATGTCAATTTCTCAAGTGTTTCTGTTAATATTAATCCACATATGTTATAAATCGTCACAGATTTTTAATTCAGTGTCATTTCTTGTACATCTTTATATCATGCATTTTATGTATCTACAAATTTATAGCCAGTGAAACCTACTCATAATTAGAGACTCATACCACAAAAGCATAGTTTTTGAAAATTTTTTTATGGTATATTATACTTTAGTTGTTCCTTTGCTTCATTCCAATTTTCGCACCTTTCTTCGCTCCTTTAATAATGTTCTGAAATTTACTCGCATTTTTCTTCTTTTTTCTGAAGATAAAAATGAATCAATTCAATGCGTATCTTCAATTTAAATCAAAATTCACGGTATCATCATTTACCTTTTGTTTAATGCTGCTCTTGACAGAGGTAC